>NW_017216825.1:0-12937 GCF_001704415.2 Capra hircus | reverse complement strand
TTATTTTTACTAATAAGGAGACAGAATCTCATGAAACTTTGCATATTAGCACAAATCCACTTCCTCCATGTTTCCATTTCTCTCTAATTTTTTTCCCTTAACTCATTGAAATTATTTTCTAGAAAATGCTTTCTACCTTAATATACAAATATAAGGCACATGCAAATGATTGTATTTTTCCACTCAAAACTATTTAATTTGTTTAAATAAATTATTTGGCTGTACCATGTCTTAGTTGCAGCAGGAACTTTTTTTAGTTGTGGCATGTGGGATCTAGTTTCCTGACCAGGGAGCAATCTGAGCCACCTGCATTAGCAGTATGGAGTTTTAGCCACTGGTCTACCAGGGAAGTCCCATTACACATATCTATTTTTTTTTAATTTATAAATGATTATGCATGATACTTCACCCAGTAAAGATGGCTCTAAAGTCAAAGTGATTATAAACAAGAACTTGTTGATATTGGTCTTCTAGGGTGGAACTATGCCTTACAAAATCATTAGAGTATATTGTGAATAGTAAACTGATATCACCCCTCCATTATTTCTATAATGGTTCATAATATACTTTTCTGGAGACATTACTAAGCCAATGAAAACAATCAGAGCATAGTTTCAGGCTGACTACTTTGTTTCCTCTTAATTTTCTGGAGTTGATCTTCATTCACTCCATTTTAGGAAGGCCCATTTCCAAGAAGTGTATACTCAAAGAAAGAATATTGAAAAACCTCAAAGTTATCCTATTATAATCTTGTAGATTCAAGAAAATTAATCTTTTAATATTTAAAATAAACACAGCTTTGAAAATTGTTGAAATACATGTATGGGGTAAAGTTTGGCATAAATATAAAGATAAAATAATATAAATAAATATAGAAAAAATAATTTGAGTTAGGGATGAGAAATTAGCAGCCGTATTAAAAAAAAAAGAAGAAAAACACAGTAGAATTTTTTAAATATGTATTTATTTATTTGGCTATGTTGCATGTTAGCTTTAGCACACAGGATCACTGTAGATCCCAATTAACACAGTTTAGTTGATCTGTGGCACTTAAGCAGAGAAGGCAATGGCACCCCACTCCAGTACGCTTGCCTGGAAAATCCCATGGATGGAGAAGCCTGGTAGGCTGCAGTCCATGGGGTCGCTGAGGGTTGGACATGACTGAGAGACTTCACTTTGACTTTTCACTTTCGTGCATTGGAGAAGGAAATGGCAACCCACTCCAGTGTTCTTGCCTGGAGAATTCCCAGGATGGGGGAGCCTGGTGGGCTGCTGTCTAGGGGGTCGCAAAGAGTTGGACACAACTGAAGTTGACTTAGCAGCAGCACCGGCACTTAAGGTCTCATTTCCTTGACCAGGGATAGAACCACATACTCTGCATTGCAAGTTGGATTCTTAACCACTGGACCTCAAGGAAAGCCCCAGCAATAGGATTTTTATTGGCAATGGGAGAGGTGGAATTCTACATTGAAATCATTTGGAGTTTTAAAATGTAAATCCATAGACCTTATGATAGAACTATGACGACCTTTAAATTATTTTCTGTGTAATATGCTGAACTCTACTTTTGCAGCCTACATAGTGTTACAGAGCCAATTCTGTAAATTCTTTATTTACTCATGTTTCATGTCAAATTCTGTCAACTCTTGGCTCAATTATTGCCAATACCACAGTCTCAGACCTTTCTTGTTGTGTTGTTCAGTCACACAGTCATGTCCAACTCTGCAACCCCATGGACTGCAGCATGCCAGGACTCCCTGTCCATCACCATCTCCCAGAGGCTTGCTCAAACACATGTTCATTGAGTCAGTGATGCCATCCAACCATTTCATGCTCTGTCATACCCTTCTCCTCGCACCTGCAATCTTTCCCAGAATCAGGGTCTTTTCTAAATTAGTCAGTTATTTGTATCAGGTGGCCAAAGTTGTGGAGCTACAGTTTCAGCATCAGCGTCAGTTCTTCCAATGAGTATTCAGGACTGATTTCTTTTCAGATTGATTTGTTTGATCTTCTTGCAGTCCAAGGGACTCTCAAGAGTCTTCTCCAACATCACAGTTCGAAAACATCAATTCTTCGGTGCTCAGCCTTCTTTATGGTCCAACTCTTACATCCCTACATGACTACTGGAAAAACCATAGCTTTGACTAGATGGACTTTTGTCAGCAAACTAATGTATCTGTTTTTTTAATACAATGTTTAGGTTTTGTCATAGCTTTTCTTCCAAGGAGCAAGTATCTTTTAATTTAATGACTGAAGTCACTATCTGCAGTGATTTTTGGATCCCAAGAAAATAAACTGTCACTGTTTCCATTGTTTCCCCATCTATTTGCTGTGAAATAATGAGACCAGATGCCATGATCTTAGTTTTTTGACCGTTCCAGTTGCTGATTTCATTTTGATTGGCATTTTGAGACTATCAACATATCTTCAGACTCAGTCTCAGCACACTGATGTTAGTATAAACCTTGTTTCCCAAGAGCAACTTTCTGAGAACTTCCTAGCATTTACTTATACCTTAACTAGGATCCTGCTTCAAAACAGGACAGATGGAAACATACATTTTTATGTTTAATGCTATAGTCTAGAATATCTTATTGCAAAATTTATCAAGAAGAACTGTTTTTTATCTCAAAAACAGCTTGAATCCAGCCCAAATCTGTCACTCTCTCAGTTGAGACAGCCCTCTATCTAAGACTATTTATTTAGCAGCTCAGTCCAGGTCTAAAGCATCTACCTCTTCCTATGTTTATTAAGACTCTATGAGTTGAAAGCCTGCTTTATTTTATTTATTTATTCATATTTTGTGAGTGATGAGAGAGGGAAGTCCTATCTTCACCGAAAAGGGCATTTAAGGCAACATTACCAAGCCTGAAAACAGTTTGTTCCTTTTTTTTTTTCACCTCTCCCCCATATGCCTAGACAGGATGAAACAGATGCTCATTAATTCTTACAATTTCTTTAAAATACATAATATAAATTCTCAGATTTGTGAGATTACAACTCATGGTAGTTACATAATTTTCAATGTGAGAATCAATCAATAGATCAACAATAGTATTTGCAAGGTATTTTTCAAGGTAGGCAGTGAGATCTGAAAGGGAAACAGTCTTCCAGTTGCCATTGGTTGTCATGATCTGAGCAAACAAATAGTATTGTTGCACAATGTCAATAGCCCACATTCTATGCCTTGTTTTGCTTTTAACAGACTGTGAAAAGACCAACAGCTGTTACTGAGCTAAGATGAAGGAAAGGATTTACAGTAGGTGGTACCACCTGTGCTTTTCTTGTTCCATCCTTAAAAATCTGCCACTTTATTTTGGAGCTGAGTGGAGGAACATGGTCATGATTCAATGTCAGGGGAAGTGGGTTGCCAACTGTGGCTTAGTTTTGATATGAGGAAGTACTGTTATATTTACAATTCACAGCAATGTGTGTTGGTGAATATATTTTCTTGCTATTGCTTTATCCATTTCAAAAAGTTAGGAAGAGACCATAAATAAAAAACAAAAACTGAATTCAGCTGGCTTAACTATAAAAATTAAAGATAACAATCCAGATATAATGCAAGATTCTGTGTGTATGCAATTAGTGATCTTTCCTATATTAAGCTTCATTTTAGTTTCTTTAATTTAAAAATTAGAAAAAATGCACTTGCCAAGTTACTACCTATTTGACTCTGGTAGTGGTAAAATTTTAAAATTTAAACAGCCACTTGGTGAAACATATTTTCTATTTCCAAGTAATGCATTTTAAGGGATTATGGAAAACAGAGAATTAAGTTGTTTGAGGACAAAAAATAGTTTTCAAATATAGCAGCTTTGAGTTACCTAGCAGTTATGTATGAAGTTTTCTCTAAATGCTAAATTTTAAAATGTTATATACAGAATAATTTAAGCTATATAATATAAAGATTTTGACAAAAGCAAATGCACTGAATGCCTCAATTCAATCAAGGTATCCCTATTTAACCATAAGGTTATATTTCTGTACTTCGCCATTCTGAACTAATCAATGTTATAGAATTTATTCAGTGAAGAAGACATGAAGTGATAACCTCTCATTCTTTTGACTGCTTTTCTTATTCCCCATAATCAATATGGAACTTTGCTCAATATTAGGCCCAAGATGGGTCTGAGTTCCAAGGATCTCAAAAAAATAAAAAAACTTCCTTCAATAATTTGTATTTATTGGTGAAGATGGCAAATGGCAAGATAGGCAAGGAACTTCAAGACAAAGGAGAAAAGGCAATGTGGTAGGGACTTCTGCATCCACTGTTATCAGAATCCATTAAGTATTTCTATTCATTTATTTACATTATTTCAAACCTTGCTCCAATTTTGTTTTCAGAAGAAAGTTTTTCTGAATAAATAGTCTGTCCATATGGTATGTTCCAACCTCAACTATTTTAAACAATCTTTCTTGCTTTTTGAAGCAAAAAAAAAAAAAAAAATCCTTGGACAAATTTGAAAGTGAAAGTCTCTCAGTCGTGTCCAACCCTTTGCGACCCCTGGTGAAGGGAGTGGCAACTCACTCCAATATTCCCACCTGGAAAATCCCATGAAAGGAGGAGCCTGGTGGGCCCCAATCCATGGAGTCACAAAGAGTCAAGACATGACTGAGCGACTAACACACACTCTGAGTATACATAGTATAGTTTGAAAGCATTTTCCTTTGGATAAATTCATATAGAACTTCAGTGAAAGAATGAAGGTGGGTTTTTGCTGCTGTTTTGGAACATTCAGACCTACCTGAATATATTGCTTTTTTCATAATTAAAAAAAAAAGTCTTCATTTATAATCACGCATCAAGTACCAAATCATAGAATAGATAAAATTTACTCAGTGTTCTTGTGCTTTTATTTCCTATTAATCGCTCTTAGGCACTTTTCCTATATATTAATTTTAATAAACAATATCACATCCAGAGCTTTCTCAATCACTCTTCACAACATTCTTACTGATGGAGTATTTACTCATAATTTTGTGTTTTTCTTTCTAGTGAGATATTTTTCCACATAACACGCTGACAAGAGTTCTATCCCACACATTAAAATCTTACACTATGATTACCACATTACATGTTGGTACTGCTTGGATAATTTTGTCTAGATAGCTGTAAAATTTCTTTCTCTTATCAGTATTTGTCATGTCCAGGGCATAGTCACTGATGTTGGCGGCATTGTCCTTAGATTCAGAATGTGAAGTTTTGGGGGATTTTGTGACAAGTGACTGACTGTCACAGTGACAATGGAGACCCATCACTAGGAACAGAGAACATCTCTGTGAAGGTTTCATAGTCAGGGTCATTCATTGTAAGCCACTGCTTATCAAGAATCACCCAGTGTGAAGAATAGTTCCTCAAGTGATTTTTTCTTTTTTCCCAGAAAGAATGTCAGGCTTTCTTTACTCCTCCATGATTATTTCTGCTGACTTTAAGAACATATAGAAGGTAGACTGACATGTAGAGCAGTTGCCATCTGATAGCTCACCTTTACGAAATGAGAAGGAAGCTGATACCGAGATGCAGACTCAGGAAAGATACTCTGGTAAAAAAAAAAAAAAAAAAAATCAATGTGGATAAAAGTGGATCAGTAAACTCTCTATAACCTCATTAAATAAAATGCATAAATGAAGGAATTAACAGGAAGTATTTACTAGATGGAGCAAGTCCCAAAGGAAAAATATTTTGAAAACCAAGTCACAAAACTTGTGCTACAAAAAAGATGAACGATAAACACCAAAAAGAACTTAGATGGGATCTCTATTATACATTTGACAAGGCCACAAAAAAAGAAATGTTCTGCTCATAATCGTAAGAAAATTTAATTGAATATCTTCGGTTACGTCTCAGTTCTCTTGGACTCTTGTCCAAGTTTCTCGTTTTCCAGTAGACCAAGATACATCAAATTTTAATAACTGAATTGTGGCAATCACATATTTCAGACAGTGAAATTACATCAAAGTTCCTGTGTAGAATGGGGAAAGGATAAGGCCATTAATTCTAACATGAAATGAATTAGCATTCTAAGGATTCCATTTATGATGCTGAATCTACAGTTGACAAGAGTTATACCCAGGAATAGAGGAATCATACAATTTCATCTTGTAACAAGTAGGTAGATATGCTACTATATATCTGTGCTATGCTTAGTCACTCAGTTGTGTCCAACTCTTTGCAACCCCATGGACTGCAGCGTGCCAGGCTCCTCTGTCACTTGGGATTCTCCAGGCAAGAACACTGGAGTGGGTTTCCATGCCCTCCTCCAGGTGATCTTCTCAAACCAGGGACTGAACCCAGGTCTTGCACATTGCAGGCAGATTATTTACTGTATGTGTCATCCTATATATATCTGCTTACAACAAAATATACCTACTTTATAAACTTCTCTTGATTTGTCTTCTTTTGATTTTAAAAGTTCATTCAATTAGGTGAACTTGTATTAAGTACAAATTGTACTCAAGATATATTTGAACATTATGAAAGCTTGCAAACATGGTCACAGTTGATACAACATGCTCCTAGCATTAAGATGTTAAGTCTCTTTCCTGGAGAGAAATTGAATCCTTGAATCTGTATTTGTCCTTTGACTTGCTGAATTCCTTCTTTGAGAATTCTCTGCCTAGATGCCCCTTCAAAGAAAGACTTGTGGTACATCTGTGAAGTATACAGTTATCAGAGAGCTTACAGCTGTTACTCTGTCTTACAGAAAGCCATATCACTTAAAGTCATTTTCTTTCCAGGTTGCCTAGTTTCAGTTCCTGAGAAAGAATGGTGAATAAGGGCTCAGTGGTCATGGTGCAAAATAAGACACTGAAGCCTTACTTCAGAGCTTAACCTCATTGGGTGACGCTATTAAACCTGTACTGCAGATCAATTTCTTCCTCAGTCTTATGTTTCCTCTCATTTTCTTGTACACATGTTATCCCATAATAAATAACATAACCCCAATACCATCAGAGTATCTGCTTCTGAAAAACTTAATCTACATATTTGTTTTGGCCAGTACAATGTGAGATTAGCAGCTTTGAGATTACACTTCAGAAACCTCCCAGATTCCTAGTCTATTTGGGAATGCTACCAATATATAATATAAATAAGTCCCTGAATAGCTTACTGGAAAATGAGAGACTATGTGAAGCAGAAACATATCACCTCAGATGAGGAATTGCAAAACAATCAGCACCAAATGACCCAAGCAGTTGATTATAGACACATGAATAAGCCCTTCCTAGGTTAGAAAAACAGCTCAGCTGAGCCCAATCCAAACTGTTTACATAGCAGTATCAGAAGCTAGATAAATAATTTGATTTTTTAAGACATTAAATCCTTAAGAGGATTTTTCATACAGCAAAAACTATCTAAGCAAACAATACTTTTAAAAATATAAACTTGAATTTACTTGGATTTTTAATGTTTTTATTAGTTTTTATAAAACACCTAATGATTACATATAGTTAGCATTCAGGATACTCTCATTGGATTAACAGCTCGACGCTTATCTCTGGGAATGCTTAGAAATCTGGCACAGACTCTTGATTAGGATAAAGGCAACTGGGCTAATGATTGATCTTGTGGTATTTCACACCTGAAACTCCCTTGTGGTACCCAGACTCAGTTGGTTTATTGATGTCTTGCACCTGAAGTAACCATGCAAAAAAAGGGTCATTAAAACCCACTGGAAATTTTCCAGTAGCTCTCCCCAAATCAATATTAATTGTATAAATACTGGTGATGCAATCTGTAGACAAAATACATCCCTATGATCTTAGTAAGGAATTAAGGGGGATGCTTCTGGAAGTTTTGGTGCCCCCTACTTCTTGCATAAGCTCTATTTCTTCCTTTTTACCTTGAAGTTTATAGTACCTTCTGTCTCTGTTAAAAGCCTTATATTAATATACTCTATGGTATCTTATGAGCCCTTTCAATTATGCAATGTATTATACTCTTTACAGATATGCGTGTGTGGGTGTATGTATTTTTTTCAAATACTCATTAAAACTTCAGAAGAATAAGATTTACAAAATTTCTTAGAAGATGTATATCTAAGAACACCATATTCACACAAGATTAAGATCAAAGTTGAATGTGCTTTCGTTTTTTGACAAGTGCTTTTTGTATGTATGTGTGTTTATGTGGTCACATTTTATTTGAAACTGGTTCTGGAGAGGTAAAAAAGTTCAATTGTAAATGGGAAACAAATAAAACAGAAAAGTCAGCTTCAAAAATAAAAAGTTAACACATATTATTCAAAAATATAGAAAATGTAATAGAAAAATGATTTAACATCCTAATACTATGATGAAAGGAAAATAAAACAGTTAATAGACGGAGTCAACTTTACATATAGGGGCAATAGAACACAATCAAATCCTTTTAGGACTCTGGAACAGAATGCATGCCCAAAGTAGTAGTCTTAAAAACTGAGTATGTTGCATATATATCTTATGATAAGCATACCTTAAAGCTAATGACTTCTGATAGAAGGAAAATATATTTTTAAAATCTGGAAACAGCTTTATTAAGCAATATATACTCCAGAATTATCAGTAGAGCAATTATTATTTTGTAAACTTTCTAGAGGAGAAAATTCTTGATAAAGTAGACAATGGCACAAAAGAGTTATGATTAAAGAAGTTAGTGAGAATATTCAAAGGAATGTAGTAGAATAAAAAAGGAGTAGAGGATATGCTACAGTGAAGAATCCTCAGGAACTTAGCAGTAATGAGTGAAGAGAGAAACCCCAAAGAGAATGAAATCTCAACAGACACTAGTTAGGTAATGTGGATCATGGTTTCTTCTTAAACATACAGGAGAGCTGTGTTTTACACTTGCAAGGGGGTAATATTACAACCTAAAGTATTGAACCGAGTACAGTGAAATACACACTAGTTTATAGTATTCCCTTGTGGCTCAGAAGGTAAAGAATCTACCTGCTATGCAGGAGACCTGGGTTCAATCCATGACTGTGAAAGATCCCATGGAGAAGGGAATGGCAACACACTCAAGCATTCTTGCCTGGAGAATTCCATGGACTGAGGAGCTTGGTAGATTCCAGTCCATGGGGTCACAAAGAGTTGGACATGACTAAGTGGCTAACACACTATAGTATTCAACAACCTCCAAGTACAAAATACTAATGAAGAATAGCTTAATTCCAGTAATATTTTGTTCCTATATGTTGTAAGTAACAGATTAATGAAACATCTCTTCCTGAGAATTTGACCTTAGGTTAATTTTTCTAAATGTTCCCCTAGCAACCAAATAAATTGGTAGTTTTCCACATTTCTAAGTGACAAAGATTATGGTTAAAAAAAGAGAGAGAGAGAGATAAAAATACTTGTTAAGAACACATAGCTTCAGATTTCCCTGAGTATGATAATCTAGGGCACACCTCTCGAGAGGACCCTGGAAGCTATCTATGGAACTGTGAAGAAAGGTACTGGTTACCATGGGGGCATGAGAATTTTACCTCATGTCAAATCATGCATCCATGTGATGCACATCTCCTCCTCTTATAAGTGTCAATCTTAAATACAATAATTAACAAATTATAAAAGGAGAGTTTAGTTTACTCAGGGATAGCCAGAGAAAATTGCAATTCAGGGACAAGCAGGCTATGGCAAATTATAGTCAAGTCTGAAGACACAGAAGAAGGTTATTAGCTTTCCTTAAGAATCAGCCAGAGAAAGGGACCTTTAAAGGGCTTTAGAAAATCTTAGAATCTGATACAACAAGCCACTAGCTCTCACTTCTAGCTGAGCATTGATAATCCCAGAACACAGGATGTTGGGAGTGGGTGGTGTAAAATGGGAAAGTCTCACTGTAACCCCAGTGGTGTGCCTGCATTACTTGGATATACCTTAATTAACAACAGTCAAATTCAGTACTCTGAGAAACAGGAAGTAATGTTCGTTCATTTCAGTCAGTCAGTTTAGTTGCTAAGTCTTGTCAAACACGACTTATTATTCACTACTTTGTCAAGCAAAGTAATGTCTCTGCTTTTTAATATCCTGTCTAGGTTGGTCATAGCCTTTCTTCCAAGCAGCAAGCATCTTTTGATTTCATGGCTGCAGTTACCATCTGCAGTGATTTTCGTCCAAGAAAATAAAGTCTCTCACTGTTTCTCCAACTATTTGCCATGGAGTGATGGGACCGGATGACATGATCTTTGATTTTGAATGTTAGGTATTAAGCCAGGTTTTTCACTCTCCTTTTTCACTTTCATTAAGAGGTTCTTTAGTTCCTCTTCACTTTCTTCCATAAGGGTGGTGTCATCTGTGTATGTGAGGTTATTGATATTTCTCCGGCAATCTTGATTCCAGCTTGTGCTTCCTCCAGCCCAGCATTTCTCGTGATATACACTGCATATAAGTTAAATGAGCAGGGTGACAATACACAGCCTTGATGTACTCCTTTTCCTATTTGGAACGTCTGTTGTTCCATGTCTGGTTCTAAATGTTGCTTCCTGACCTGCATACATGTTTCTCAAGAGGCAGGTCAGGTGGTCTGGTATGCCCATCTCTTTCAGAATTTTCCACAGTGTATTGTGATCCACACAGTCAAAGGCTTTGGTATAGTCAATAAAGCAGAAATATATGTTTTTCTGGACTCTCTTGCTTTTTCTATGATCCAGAAGATGTTGACAATTTGATCTCTGGTTCCTCTGCCTTTTATAAAACCAGCTTGAACATCTGAAAGTTCATAGTTAACATATAACTGAAGCCTGGCTTGGAGAATCTTGAATATTACTTTACCAGTGTGTAAAGATGAGTGCAATTGTGTGGTAGTTTGAACATTCTCTGGCATTGCCTTTCTTTGGGACTGGAATGAACACTGACCTTTTCCAGTCCTGTGGCCACTGCCATTTTCCAAATTTGCTGACATAGAGAGTGCAGCACTTTCTCAGCATCATCTTTTAGGATTTGAAATAGCTCAACTGGGATTCCATCACCTCCACTAGCTTTGTTCATAGTGACATTTTCTAAAGCCCACTTGACTTCACATTCCAGGATGTCTGGCTCTAGGTGAGTGATCACACCATCGTGATTAACTGGGTTGTGAAGATCTTTTTGTACATCAACCACTTCTGTATATACTTCTTAATATCTTCTGCTTCTGTTAAGTCCATACCATTTCTGTCCTTTATACCTTAGTGAATTACCTGCCTCCTGAGAAATCTGTTTGCAGGTCAAGAAGCAGCAATTAGAACAGGACATGGAGCAAAAGACTGGTTACAAATAGGAAAAAGACTGTGTTAAGTCTATATATTGTCTCCCTGCTTATTTAACTTATATGCAGAGTACATCATGTGAAATGCCAGGCTGGATGAAGCACAAGTTGGAATCAAGATTGCCGGGAGAAATATCAATAACCTCACATACACAGATGACACCACCCCCTTATGGAAGAAAGTGACTAAAGAACCTCTTAATGAAAGTGAAAGAGGAGAGTGAAAAAGCTGGCTTAATACCCAATGTTCAAAATCAAAGATCATGTCATCCAGTCCCATCACTCCATGGCAAATAGTTGGAGAAACAGTGAGAGTCTTTATTTTTTGGGCCAAAATCACTGCAGATGGTAACTGCAGCCATGAAATTAAAAGATGCTTGCTGCTTGGAAGAAAGGCTATGACCAACCTAGACAGGATATTAAAAAGCAGAGACATTACTTTGCTGCAAAGTCTATATAGTCAAAGCTATGGTTTTTCCATTAGTCATGTTTGGATGTGAGAGTTGGACTATAAAGAAAGCTGAGTGCTAAAGAATGGATACTTTTGAACTGTGGTGCTGGAAAAGACTCTTGAGAGTCCCTTGGACTACAGGGAGTTCAAACCAGTCAATCCTAAGTGAAATCAGTCCTGAATATTCACTGCAATACTTTGGCTACTTGAGGCGAAGAACTGAGTCATTTGAAAAGACCCTGATGCTGGGAAAGATTGAAGGCATGAGGAGAATGATTGGATTGGCAGGAGAAGAAAGATTGAAGGCAGAGGATGAGATGGTTGGATGACATCACTGACTCGATGGACATGAGTTTGAGCAAGCTCTGGGATTTGGTGATGGACAAGGAAGCCTGAAGTACTGCAGTCCATGAGGTCTCAAAAAGTCGGACATGACTGTGTGACTGAACTGAACTGACTGAGGTTTTAGGAGTGAATTAGGGAGGATTGTTTTGAATAAAATTTCACTGGATAAAACCAAGAGTTCAAAGTTTGTGACATTTTGTTGTTGTTGTTGTTGTTGGCTGTATGTGGTGATTAGTGCATTGTTGATGGGGTCTGGGAGAGATCATCCTTCCTTTTCGTAAAAAGCAGGAGATAACATTTTTAACATTTCTTTGTGAAAACTGTCCTTCCTTTTCAAGGTAATTTTTATCTGTCTTCTTCCTGCTGATTATGTAGTTGCAACAAATGTGAGAGCTCCCCCTTCAGGGCTTGCCACTCCATTTTAAATGGTTTCCTTTACTTTCCCACAAGTTAGCAGTATGGGCCACCAACACATATCCCTGTTGATTCCCTCCTGGAAAAGAATGATTTCTATCCTAAATCTTTCTTGATAACCTGGTAACAAAATATGGTTTATAAGATCCTTAGAATCTGTCAGTTGATTCTACCAAGATCACTTGGTGTGCACTGTACTCCACATATGCTAATAAACTGAAAGCAGCTGATCTGCAAAGACTGTTTCAAATAAGGCTATATTCTCAGATACTGGTGATTAGGGCTTCAACACCTTTTTGGGGACACAATTCAACTTAGAACAGAAACACAGCACTGCAGTGCTAAAACCAGAGAGAGATTGCCTAGTTAGTTAAACGGGGTATTCTTGAATTGTTTTCAGGTAATTTTAAACATTAATTAATTTTAACAGCATCAGGTCTTAGTTAAAACACGTAGGATCTTTGCTATGTTATGTGGGATCTTTTCTTGTAGGATGA
>NW_017216824.1:0-12938 GCF_001704415.2 Capra hircus | reverse complement strand
AGAAAAAATCTGGTAAACGGCGACTTTTACAGGATTTGAGAGCTATTAATGCCACCATGGAGGACATGGGGCCTTACAGCCTGGGCTCCCTTCCCCAGTAGCCGTTCCAGAGGGATATAATATAATTGTTATTGATTTACAAGATTGTTTTTTTCACTATTCCCTTAAATCCTGAAGATAAAAAGCGATTTGCCTTTAGTCTGCCATCAGAAAATCTTAAGCAGCCTTACTTAAGGTTTCAGTGGAAAGTTTTGCCTCAGGAATGAAAATAGCCCTACCTTATGCCAAAAATTTGTTAATGCCGCTCTACAAGATATTAGGGTTAAATATGAACACGTATATATGATTCACTATATGGATGATATTTTAATAGCTCATCCTGATAGAGTTCACCTGCAAACTGTCCTCCAGGACCTGACCCAGGCATTGACAGACAGAAGCCTAAAAATTGCCCCAGAAAAAATTCAAATCAATCCGCCCATAACTTACTTAGGGAGAGTCATAAATTCGGAAACGGTGACTCATACCCCGTTGCAATTGAGAAAAGACCATCTTATTACTTTAAATGATTATCAAAAACTTTTAGGTGATATTAATTGGATTAGGCCATATTTAAAATTAACCACTGCCGAATTAAAACCTCTTTTTAACATTTTACGCGGGGATCCTGATCCAACCTCTAAAAGACAATTAACAGCTGAGGCTCAAGAAGCCCTAGGCAAAGTAGAAGCAGCCTTATCGAATAGCTATGTAAAAAGAATTGATTTGACGATGACTTGGCAGTTCCTTTGCCTAGCTACTCCAGTGGCGCCTACGGGAGTTCTGTGGCAAGGCGGCCCTTTAGAATGGATCCATCTTCCCACCCAAGCTAAAAAAGTCGTGGCTTCTTATCCTGGTTCAATTGCCACATTAATGCTAAAAGGAAGGAAGCGGAGCATTGAATTGTTTGGTAAGGAGCCATCAGAGATTGTAATTCCATATAATAAGGAGTAGCTTGATGCTCTTCTAATGTTTGATGAAGACTGGCAGATTGCTATAGGGAATTACTGTGGTCAAATTTTGCATCATTTACCCTCACATGTTTTGCTAAATTTTATGTCTAACCATCCAGTTATTTTTCCTGTCCGGTGTAAACAGTTCCCTATTTCAGATGCTCAGGTAGTCTTTACTGATGGATCGGCTAATGGTAGAGCCTCTATAGTCACAAGAGATCATCAGAAACTTTTGGAAACACAAGAAACTTCAGCTCAAAGAGCTGAAATCACAGCTGTTATTGAGGCCTTTGTTATGTTTGCAGAGAAAGAATTTAACCTTTATTCTGACTCTCAGTATGTGGTCAGGCTGTTTCCACACATTGAGACTGCAGTTTTGCCTGAAAACAAAACCGCTATCTACCATTTGTTAACTAGACTGCAGCAGCAAATTTGGAAAAGAAATCGGGCGTTCTTTATCGGCCACATTCGAGCTCATTCCGGCCTGCCTGGCCCTTTAAATGCTCTCAATGAATTGGCAGATTCGTTAACCAGGATTTCAGTGGCTTCTGTTTTTGAAGAAGCTCGAGCTTCTCACTCACTTCATCATCAGAATGCCACTGCCTTACGATACCAGTTTCAAATTCCTCGAGAATCTGCCCGAGAGATTGTTCGTTCTTGTTCACATTGTCCTACTACCGTGAATGCTTTGCCTCTGGGAGTTAACCCTCGCGGTCTCAAACCTAATGCACTCTGGCAAATGGATGTAACCCATGTCTCTTCGTTTGGAAAACTGTCTTTTGTTCATGTAACTGTAGATACCTTCTCTCATGTTATTATTGCCACTGCTCATACGGGGAAGCAGTAAAAGATGTAATACAACATCTTTTTACATGCTTTTCCTATCTGGGCTTGCCAAAAGCTTTAAAAACTGATAATGCCCCTGCTTACACTTCTAAATCTTTTCAGCAATTCTGTACAAGATTTCAAATTAAACATAACACCGGCATCCCTTATAACCCGCAAGGACAAGCCATTGTGGAAAGAGCACATCAAACACTGAAAATCCATATTCAAAAACTAAAAGAAGGGGAATTTAAATATAGTTCCCCCCATCAGATTTTGAAACATGCTCTTTTCGTAATAAATAACTTAAATACTGATTCATCCGGAAACACTGCAATGCTTCGCCATTGGTGCCCAGAGCAATTGAATGCAAAACCATTAGTAAAATGGAGGGACCTTCTCTCCGGACAATGGAAAGGTCCTGACCCCTTATTAACCAGTGGGCGAGGGTATGCTTGTGTTTTTCCACAGGACGCGGACGCTCCGATTTGGGTTCCAGACGGACTAATTCGGCCATGTCTCAGCTCCCCGGATATCAGAATCCCCCGCCACCGCGATCTCTAAAAAAGGAAGAAACTCCCTCTTCCTCCGCTCCCCCCGCCAGCACGGGAAATGCCGCTGACCCCAGGACAGCTGACATTGGAGATCCCGGATAGGCGAGGAGCGGAGGCCACCCACTGGACAGATGTCACGACTTCAGATACAGGATATTGCGCCCCCTGATTTTTTGCCTCGCAGGAATCCATTAGGACGCCCAGCTCAGTCAACCCAACAAGCCTCCTTACCTACCTGGGGACAGATTAAAGCCCTCTGTCGCCAGGCACAGGGGATAGCTACCCTACAGGGATCGTCAGTCTCTCCTGAAAAGGTGTTTATTGCCATGCTTGCCTTGCTCTCTTGCCAGGTAAGCGCTGCTCCCATTCCAACCAAATATTGGGCGTTTCTCCCGGATCCTCCAACTTTCCAAGTTGTTACTTGGAACAGTGACCCCATACGAGTTAGTACAGACCAGCCTCGCCTTTTGGGAGGATCTTATACTTCCTATACAAAAGACCAATACCCTATTAATTTCAATTATACCTTTAAAGGACTAGCAGATGATTTTCCTGTTTGCTTTAATTTTCCTCCTGGCCTTACAGGAGATTTCTTTACCAAGACAGGATGCGTTGGAGCCTCCACAAAAGCAGTTATGACAGATTCCCCTAACCTCTAAATTTGCATCTAAAGGGGATCGGTCTGCTTGGATATTACGAGCCCATATGCCTGGGGTCCTTGGCCCCTATAAGTCCTTGTCTCTCAAAACTCCCATCAGACTATCCAAATTGTGACGATGTTGCTCCCTCAGATGTTATTTGGAAAACTATAGATGATCATTCAGGATATCCGATTTGGAAGTCTTGTATTTATAACTCGAAAATAGATTACAATATGCCGGGAGGAAGAAATTGTGCAATTCAGGACTGGAGCAACCCAAATCCAGGTCAAGACCCTGAGTCTGACGATGGCTTTATCAATAGATTGGATAATTGGAAAAAATATTCAGTTTCTTGGCCGTTAGTTGCCACCAGACGGCATCATAACCAATTTGTACCCCCTATGCTGTCTTATACGACTAGAGGTAAAACCTTTTGGCAGCCAGAAATTTGGAGAGCCCTTGCAGCCACCGCCCCTATTATTTTAATCCGACCAAAGAATACCTCTACCTACTCTATTTTAGCTTGTTTACCCTCTCCTTATGTTTTTCTTTTCACTAATGATTCTGAAAGACTTAACATACAATTGAATTATACAGGAGGACCCCATGTAGTGTCTTGTGAACAATGTATGCTTTCATCCTGTTTAACTCCTCAATATAAAATTTGCTCTTTCATGGTTTTAAAACGTCCGTCCTATCTCATGGTACCTGTAACTGTAGCCACGTATTGGTATGATAACCATGGCCTAGCTGTACTGCAACGGCTACAAGATTTAATGCGGACACGACGGTTTGTGGGCTTACTTGTTTTGGGAATATCGGCTTTGATAACTGCAATTACTTCTGTTACTGTGGCGGCATTGTCATTGTCTCAACAAGTGCATACTGCCCAATATGTTGATACCGTATCCAAAAATGTTTCTTTAACGCTGGCAACCCAGGAAATTATAGATAGGAAGCTAGAAATAAGGGTTGATGCCTTAGAAGAAGCAGTAATGCATATTGGGACTGAATTACAGAGTCTGAAAGTGAAAATGGCTCTTTCATGTCATGCTGATTACCGGTGGATATGTGTTACATCCCTGAAAGTAAATGAGACAGATTTTGAATGGGAGAGAGTCAAAAATCATATTTTAGGTGTTTGGAACAGCTCAGATATTAGTTTAGACTTAGGGAAACTTCATAATCAGATTCAGACCTTGGGAACACTCTCGATTAGATTTTACTGCCGCAGGAGAAGCCAATGACTTTTTCCACACCTTCTCTGACTTCATTTCTGGAAAAACTCTTCTGACTACTGGTTTCTAGCTATGCTGCTGTGGGTGCCATAATCCTGCTCCTTGTAATCGTGCTTCCTTGTGTTGTCAGGACTCTTCGGCAGAGCATTCAGAATCTCGCGACTGATCTGCACCTAATTTTTTTAAAAAATAATAAAGAAGGGGGAGATGCCGGAAGCCAGTGAGAGGAATCCCGCCCGTGACAAGATCATGAGGAAGGAAGCTGACATACGCAAGGCGTGCTCAGACTTCAGGGACCCCTCTGGAAATTCCTAAGCATGTACCCCAACAAAAATCTGCCGGCTTTTGTGCTCTGCTTTTCCACTCTTCTGACATTTTCTGGAAAAAGTCAATTCAGGGCTTTAGTCTTCTGCATTTGAAAGAGTGTTTCAATCCAAAAAACCCCTTCGATGGCTTTCTAGCCTGCCTGCAGGACTCTGCGAGTGTGATTGTTTGAGGCCTCCTGACCGCAGGAGGCACAGGAAGCTTAAAACATCCTAGGAATGTAGGGGCTTCCGAAGAGTCAAATCTTTAGAATAGGACTGATTAAAAGTTTCATTTGTTGAGTCAATGCTTGCTGCCAAATTTTCATATCCTTTATTTTTAGATATAGTTGGTATATAGAAAAACAAGTAGTAGACCTGGTATTAGCAACATTAGATCTTCGAGTTAAGTACCTTCTTTGTTATATCCAACTGCACCTTTGTTCTATAGAGATGTAACTTTAATGCTTTAAGGAAATGCAGATTAAAGAAAAACACTTCAGGGGAAACAAAATTAACATTCATTAAGGAAGAGAGCTAAAAAGTGTTAACAAGCCTCTTGGCCAGAAGATAATGTAAATCACCTGAGACCTTTTGTATACAAAATGATGTATAGAAAGAGTCTGGGCTGCGAACGCCACATAATTCTGTGTTACCCATTGATCTCCATGTTTTATCAAAAGTATAAAAGGCCTTCTGAACAATAAAGGATCAGACCGGTTTCTCGAACTAGTCTCTCGGCCTGGATTCTTGGGACTCTGGCTCCCCCATGTCTCTCTCTCTCTCTTCTTCTCTCCCTTTCCCTCTCTCTGCTCTTTACTTTAACTTCAGGCTGAATCTCCATCTGGGGCGCGGAGGCTCGCCAGGTCTACTTACTTGCCCCGGCTGTTAAGACCCGCACGAAAGGGAGCTTAAGGTGAGGCACACTTAGATATTCAAGCGGGCGCCGGTGGCCCAAGGTAGATGGTGCAAATTCCTTGTCTGGAATTTTATTGGCCTTCCGCGTAAACCAAGCTATTCAGCCCTCTTCCTCCACTTAATCTTCTTATTACACTATAGTTTCTTAATCTAATCTTACATTAATAAACAAACAAGTCTTTCCACGCCAACGCCGTCCACGCCCTTCGAATTCCCTGGATCCACCGGGGCTGGACCCCGGGAAACGTGGATCTTGGGGTTTTTCTGGAGTCTCCCCAGGGGAGTAAGTCTCTCGTCTCGAGTGGGGGAATGCACGTGCGCTTTCCTCCCGAGGCTGTAGCAGCAGCGTCACGATGCCCTTTCGGCAGGGGATCAAGGGATCTGTGGCTTTCCCCAAGAGGCTTTCCCACGAGGCTTTCCCACGAGGCTTTCCTTCGAGGGCCTTCCCACGAGGTTTTGCCCACAGGGCTGTCCCAACGTGCCACCGTGGTGTCAGTCCATCCTCAGCTTGAAAGTCGAGGCAGTGCAGGGAAAACAGGTTTCCCTGGAATGGACTGAGACATCTGGGGGACTCTGGGAATGGTGGCATGACCCTGGAGTTCCTCTCGCCTTTCCTGTGGAGAGCGCCTCCTCTTGAGATGCGACGGGAACGCGGGGAATTCTTTCCCGACCACGGAGGGAAAGGATCCTTCCTCTCGAGCTAGGAGGCGGAAACGGGGCTCCTCTGGATGTGGGCGGGACTCTCGTGCTTCTTTCGAGTGGAGACGGGTATGTCGGGGAACTTCTTGAGTTGCAGCAAGGGTGTGAAGAACCCTTTGGAAGTTCCAGATGTTAAATATGATTAGCCTCGAGACGCCTCATCGGAAACGGGCCTCATCTCGCCTGGAGGGGAGAACCTCCTGGATTTTCCTCGAGTTGCGGCAGGTGTTCTCGACTTACGACGGGGACCTCAGGGACCCGCTCTGGTGGCCTCAGGAAAGTCCAGTCCCCATGCGAGTTGCACGGGAGCCTCTCGGGATTCCTCTCCCGTCGATGCCGGGGCCTAAGACCTTTTGTGGAGTCAGTGCCGAAACCTGAGGATTCCTTTCCAGTGCTGACATGGATCTTGGGGTACTTCTGGAGTCTCCACAGGGGAGTCAGTCCTCGTCTCGGTGGGGGGCATGCACGTGCACTTTCCTCCCGAGCTGTAGAACAGTGTCACGCATTCCCTTCACGTAGATCAAGGGATCTGCGGCTTTCCCTCAAGGCTTTCCCATGAGGCCGACCCACGAGGCTTTCCCACAGGGCTGCCCCACGTGCCACCGTGGTGTGAGTCCATCCTCAGCTTGAAAGTCGAGGCAGTGCAGGGAAACAGATTTCCCTGGAATGGACTTAGACATCTGGGGGATTCTGGGAATGGTGGCACGACCCTGGAGTTCCTCTCGCCTTTCCTGTGGAGAGCACCTCCTCTTGAGATGCGACGGGAACGCCATGAATTCTTTCGCGAGCACGTAGGGAAAGGATCCCTCCTCTCGGGGTAGGGGGCGGAAACGGGGCTCCTCTGGATGTGGGCGGGACTCTCGTGCTTCCTCTCGAGTGGAGACGGGTATGTCGGGAACTTCTTGAGTTGCAGCACGGGTGTGAAGGACCCTTTGGAAGTTCCAGATGTTAGATGTGATTAGCCTCGAGACGCCACAGTGGAAATGGGCCTCATCTCGCCTGGAGGGGAGAACCTCCTGGATTTTCTCGAGTTGCAGCAGGTGCTCTCGACTTATGACGGGGACGTCAGCGGACCCGCTCTGGTGGCCTCAGGAAAGGCCAGTCCCCATGCGAGTTGCTCGGGGTCTCTCGGGATTCCGCTCCCGTCGAAGCCGGGGCCGTAAGATCTAGTGTGGAGTTGGGTGCTGGAACCTAAGGATTCCACTATAGTGCTGACATGGATCTTGGGGTACTTCTGTAGTCTCCCCAGGGGAGTCAGTCCTCGTCTCGAGTGGGGGATGCACGTGCCCTTTCCTCCCGTTCTAGCAGCAGTGTCGCGCTTCCCTTCGCGTGGATCAAGGGATCTGTGGCTTTCCCTCGAGGCTTTCCCACGAGGCTTTCCCACGAGGCTTTCCCACAGGGCTGTCCCACGTGCCACCGTGGTGTGAGTCGATCCTCGGCTTGAAAGTCGAGGCAATGCAGGGAATGCTGGTTTCCCTGGAATGGACTGAGATACCTGGGGAACTCTGGGAATGGCGGCCCGACCGTGGAGTTCCTCTCGCCTTTCCTGTGGGAGATCGTCTCCTCTTGAAATGCGACGGGAACGCTGGGATTTCCTTCCCGACCACGCAGGGAAAAGATCCCTCCTCTCGAGCTAGGAGGCGGAAACGGGGCTCCTCTGGATGTGGGCGGGACTCTCGTGCTTCCTTTCAAGTGGAGAGTGGTATGTGGGGGAACTTCTTGAGTTGCAGCAAGGGTGTGAAGGACCCTTTGGAAATTCCTGATGTTAGATGTGTTTAGCCTCGAGACGGCGTCAGCGGAAATGGGCCTCATCTCGCCAGGAGGGGAGAACCTCCTGCATTTTCTCGAGTTGCGGCAGGTGCTCTCGACTTACGACGGGGACCTCAGGGACCCGCTCAGGTGGCCTCAGGAAAGGCCAGTCCCCATGCGAGTTGCTCGCGGGTCTCTCGGGACTCCTCTCCCGTCGATGCCGGGGCCTAAGATCTTGTGTGGAGTCGGTGCCGGAACCTGAGGATTCCTCTCCAGTGCTGACATGGATCTTGGGTACTTCTGGAGTCTCTCCCAGGGGAGTCAGTCCTCGTCTCGAGTGGGGGCATGCACGTGCGCTTTCCTCCCGAGCTGTAGCAGCAGTGTCACGCTTCCCTTCGCGTGGATTAAGGGATCTGTGGCTTTCCCTTCGAGGCTTTCCCACGAGGCTTTCCCACAGGGCTGTCCCACGTGCCACCGTGGTGTGAGTCCATCCTCAGCTTGAAAGTCGAGGCAGTGCAGGGAAAACAGGTTTCCCTGGAATGGACTGAGACATCTGGGGGACTCTGGGAATGGTGGCATGACCCTGGAGTTCCTCTCGCCTTTCCTGTGGAGAGCACCTCCTCTTGAGATGCGACGGGAACGCCATGAATTCTTTCGCGAGCACGTAGGGAAAGGATCCCTCCTCTCGGGGTAGGGGGCGGAAACGGGGCTCCTCTGGATGTGGGCGGGACTCTCGTGCTTCCTCTCGAGTGGAGACGGGTATGTCGGGGAACTTCTTGAGTTGCAGCACGGGTGTGAAGGACCCTTTGGAAGTTCCAGATGTTAGATGTGATTAGCCTCGAGACGCCACAGTGGAAATGGGCCTCATCTCGCCTGGAGGGGAGAACCTCCTGGATTTTCTCGAGTTGCAGCAGGTGCTCTCGACTTATGACGGGGACGTCAGCGACCCGCTCTGGTGGCCTCAGGAAAGGCCAGTCCCCATGCGAGTTGCTCGGGGGTCTCTCGGGATTCCGCTCCCGTCGAAGCCGGGGCGTAAGATCTAGTGTGGAGTTGGTGCTGGAACCTAAGGATTCCACTATAGTGCTGACATGGATCTTGGGGTACTTCTGTAGTCTCCCCAGGGGAGTCAGTCCTCGTCTCGAGTGGGGGATGCACGTGCCCTTTCCTCCCGTTCTAGCAGCAGTGTCGCGCTTCCCTTCGCGTGGATCAAGGGATCTGTGGCTTTCCCTCGAGGCTTTCCCACGAGGCTTTCCCACGAGGCTTTCCCACAGGGCTGTCCCACGTGCCACCGTGGTGTGAGTCGATCCTCGGCTTGAAAGTCGAGGCAATGCAGGGAATGCTGGTTTCCCTGGAATGGACTGAGATACCTGGGGAACTCTGGGAATGGCGGCCCGACCGTGGAGTTCCTCTCGCCTTTCCTGTGGAGATCGTCTCCTCTTGAAATGCGACGGGAACGCTGGGATTTCCTTCCCGACCACGCAGGGAAAAGATCCCTCCTCTCGAGCTAGGAGGCGGAAACGGGGCTCCTCTGGATGTGGGCGGGACTCTCGTGCTTCCTTTCAAGTGGAGAGTGGTATGTGGGGGAACTTCTTGAGTTGCAGCAAGGGTGTGAAGGACCCTTTGGAAATTCCTGATGTTAGATGTGTTTAGCCTCGAGACGGGTCAGCGGAAATGGGCCTCATCTCGCCAGGAGGGGAGAACCTCCTGCATTTTCTCGAGTTGCGGCAGGTGCTCTCGACTTACGACGGGGACCTCAGGGACCCGCTCAGGTGGCCTCAGGAAAGGCCAGTCCCCATGCGAGTTGCTCGCGGGTCTCTCGGGACTCCTCTCCCGTCGATGCCGGGGCCTAAGATCTTGTGTGGAGTCGGTGCTGGAACCTGAGGATTCCTCTCCAGTGCTGACATGGATCTTGGGTACTTCTGGAGTCTCTCCAGGGGAGTCAGTCCTCGTCTCGAGTGGGGGCATGCACGTGCGCTTTCCTCCCGAGCTGTAGCAGCAGTGTCACGCTTCCCTTCGCGTGGATTAAGGGATCTGTGGCTTTCCTTCGAGGCTTTCCCACGAGGCTTTCCCACAGGGCTGTCCCACGTGCCACCGTGGTGTGAGTCCATCCTCAGCTTGAAAGTCGAGGCAGTGCAGGGAAAACAGGTTTCCCTGGAATGGACTGAGACATCTGGGGGACTCTGGGAATGGTGGCATGACCCTGGAGTTCCTCTCGCCTTTCCTGTGGAGACTGCCTCCTCTTGAGATGGGACGGGAACGCGGGGAATTCTTTCCCGACCACGCAGGGAAAGGATCCCTCCTCTGGAGCTAGGAGGCGGAAACGGGGCTCCTCTGGATGTGGGCGGGACTCTCGTGCTTCCTCTCGAGTGGAGACGGGTATGTCGGGGAACTTCTTGAGTTGCAGCAAGGGTGTGAAGGACCCTTTGGAAGTTCCAAAGGTTAGGTGTGAATAGCCTCGAAACGCCTCAGCGGAAATGGGCCTCATCTCGCCTGGAGGGGAGAACCTCCTGGATTTTCTCGAGTTGCGGCGGGGGCTCGATTTACGACCGGGACCACAGGAACCCTCTCTGGTGGCCTCAGGAAAGGCCAGTCCCCATGCGAGTTGCTCGGGGGCCTCTCGGGATTCCGTCTCCCGTCGAATGCCGGGGCCTAAGATCTTGTGTGGAGTCTGGTGCCTGGAACCTGAGGATTCCATCATCAGTGCTGACATGGATCTTGGGGTACTTCTGGAGTCTCCCCAGGGGAGTCAGTCCTCGTCTCGAGTGGGGGCATGCCACGTGCCTTTCCTCCCGAGCTGTCTAGCAGCAGTGTGCAGCTTCCCTTCGCGTGGATCAAGGGATCTGTGGCTTTCGCTCCGAGGCTTTCCCCACTGAGGCTTTCCCACAGGGCTGTCCCACGTGCCACCGTTGTGTGAGACGATCCTCGGCTTGAAAGTCGAGGCAGTGCAGGGAAAACAGGGTTTCCCTGGAATGGCACTGAGACATCTGGTGGACTCTGGGAATTTGGACACGACCCTGGAGTTCCTCTCGCCTTTCCTGTGGGAGCGCCTCCTCTTTGATGCGACGGGAACGCCGGGAATTCTTTCCCGACCACTTGGGGAAAGGATCCCTCCTCTCGATCTAGGAGGCGGAAACGGGGCTCCTCTGGATGATGGGCGGGACTCTCGTGCTTCCTCTAGAGTGGAGACGGGTATGTCGGGGAACTTCTTGAGTTGCAGCAAGGGTGTGAAGGACCCTTTGGAAGTTCCAGAGTTTAGGTCTGACTACCCTGAGACGCCTCAGCAGAAATGGGCCTCATGTCGCCTGGAGGGGAGAACCTCCTGGATTTTCTCGAGTTGCAGCAGGTGCTCTCGACTTACGATGGGGACCTCAGGGACCCGCTCTGGTTGGCCTCAGGAAAGGCCAGTCCCCATGCGAGTTGCTCGGGGCCTCTCGGGATTCCTCTCCCTTCGATGCTGGGTCCTAAGAACTTGTGTGGAGTCAGTGCCAGAACCTGAGGATTCCTCTCCAGTGCTGACATGGATCTTGGGGTACTTCTGGAGTCTCCCCAGGGGAGTCAGTCCTCGTCTCGGAGTGGGGGCATGCACGTGAGCTTTCCTCCCGAGCTATAGCAGCAGTGTCGCCGCTTCCGCTCGCGTGGATCAAGGGATCTGTGGCTTTCCCTCGAGGCTTTCCACACCGAGGCTTTCCCACAGGGCTGTCCCACGTGTCACCGTGGTGTGAGTCGATCCTCGGCCTTGAAAGTCGAGGCAGTGCAGGGAAAACAGGTTTCCCTGGAATGGACTGAGACATCTGGGGGTCTCTGGGAATGGTGGCACGACCCTGGAGTTCCTCTCGCCTTTCCTGTGGAGAGTGCCTCCTCTTGAGATGCGACGGGAACGCCGTGAATTCCTTTCCCGACACTGCAGGGAAAGGATCCCTCCTCTCGAGCTAGGAGGCGGAAACGGGGCTCCTCTGGATGTGGGCGGGACTCTCGTGCTTCCTCTCGAAGTGGAGACGGGTATGTCCGGGGAACTTCTTGAGTTGCAGCAAGGGTGTGAAGGACACTTTGGAAGTTCCAGAGGTTAGGTGTGATTAGCCTCAGAGATCGCCTCAGCCGGAAATGGGCCTCATCTCGCCAGGAGGAGAGAACCTCCTGGATTTTCTCGAGGTATGCGGCAGGTGCTCTCGACTTACGACGGGGACCTCAGGGACCCGCTCTGGTGGCCTCAGGAAAGGCCAGTCCCAATGCTAGTTGCTTCGGGGGCCTCTCGGATTTCCTCTCCCATCGATGCCGGGGCCTAAGACCTTGTGTGGAGCCGGTGCCCGGAACCTGAGGATTCCTCTCCAGTGCCGACATGTGAATCTTGGGGTACTTCCTGGAGTCTCCCCAGGGGCGTCAGTTCCTCGTCTCGAGTGGGGCATGCACGTGGCATTTTCCTCCCGAGCTGTAGCAGCAGTGTCACGCTTCCCTTCGTGTGGATCAAGGGATCTGTGGCTTTCCTCGAGCTTTCCCACGAGGCTTTCCACAGCGAGGCTTTCCCACAGGGCTGTCCCACGTGCCACCGTGGTGTGAGTCGATCCTCGGCTTGAAAGTCGAGGCAAGTGCAGGGAAAACAGGTTTCCCTGGAATGGACTGAGACATCTGGGGGACTCTGGGAATGGTGGCACGACCCTGGAGTTCCCTCTCGCCTTTCCTGTGGGATCGCCTCCTCTTGAGATGCGACGGGAACTCGGGAATTCTTTCCGAGCGCAGGGAAAGGATCCCTCCTCTCGAGCCTAGGAGGCGGAATCGGAGCTCCTCTGTATGTGGGCGGAACTCTCGTGCTTCCTCTCGAGTGCAGACGGGGATGTGGGGGGGAACTTCTTGAGTTGCAGAAGGTTGTGAAGGAACCTTTGGAAGTTCCAGAGGTTTAGGTGTGATTAGCCCTCGAGACGCCTCAGCGGAAATGGGCCTCATCTCGCCTGGAGGTTGAGAACCTCCTGGATTTTCTCGAGTTGCCGGCAGTGCTCTCGACTTACGACCGGGACCTCAGGGACCC
>NW_017216823.1:0-12940 GCF_001704415.2 Capra hircus | reverse complement strand
AGCATCAACGGGAGGGAATCCCGAGAGACCACCGAGCAACGCATGGGACGGGCCTTTCCTGAGGCCACCAGAGCCGGTCCTGAGGTCCCCTCGTAAGTCGAGAGCACCTGCCGCAACTCGAGAAAATCCAGGAGGTTCTCCCCTCCAGGCGAGATGAGGCCCATTTCCGCTGAGGCGTATCGAGGTTAATCACACCTAACCTCTGAACTTCCAAAGGCTCCTTCACACCCTGGCTGCATCTCAAGAAGTTCCCGGACATACCCGTCTCCACTCGAGAGGAAGCACGAGAGTCCCGCCCACATCCAGAGGAGCCCCGTTTCCGCCTCATAGCTCGAGAGCAGGGATTCTTTCCCTGCGTGGTGGGGAAAGAATTCCCGGAGTTCCTGTTGCATCTCAAGAGGAGGCCGGTCTCCACAGGAAAGTCGAGAGGAAACTCCAGGAGTCGTGCCACCATTCCAAGAGTCCCCAGATGTCTCAGTCCATTCCAGGGAAACCTGTTTTCCCTGCACTAGCCTCGACTTTCAAGCCGAGGATCGACTCACACCACTGTGCACGGTGGGACACCTGTGGGACAGCCCTCGTGGGAAAGCCTCGTGGGAAAGCCTCGAGGGAAAGCCCCTAGATCCCTGATCCACGCGAAGGGCAAGCGTGACACTGCTGCTACAGCTCGGGAGGAAAGCGCACGTGCATGCCCCACTCGAGACGGGGACTGACTCCCCTGGGGAGACTCCAGAAGTACCCCAAGATCCATGTCAGCACTGGAGAGGAATCCTCAGTTTCCGGCACCGATCCACACAAGGTCTTAGGCCATGGTATCGACGGGAGAGGAATCCCGAGAGGCCCCTGAGCAACTCGCATGGGGACTGGCCTTTCCTAAGGCCACCAGAGCGGGTCCCTGAGGTCCCCGTCGTAAGTCGAGAGCAGCCTGCCGCAACTTGAGAAAATCCAGGCGGTTACTCCCCTCCAGGCGAGATGAGGCCCATTTCCATGAGGCGTCTCAGAGGCTAATCCCACCTAACCTCTGGAACTTCCAAAGGCTCCTTCACACCCTGGCTGCATCTCAAGAAGTTCCCGGACATACCCGTCTCCCACTCGAGAGGAAGCACGAGAGTCCCGCCCACATCCAGAGGAGCCCACGTTTCCGCCTCATAGCTCGAGAGGAGGGATTCTTTCCCTATATGGTGGGGAAAGAATTCCCGGCGTTCCTGTTGCATCTCAAGAGGAGGCGGTCTCCACAGGAAAGTCGAGAGAAACTCCAGAGTCGTGCCACCATTCCCAGAGTCCCCCAGATGTCTCAGTCCATTCCAGGGAAACCTGATTTCCCTGCACTGCCCCGGAATTTCTATCCGAGGATCGACTCACACCACGATGGTACGTGGGACAGCCCCGTGGGAAAGCCTCGAGGGAAAGCCTCGAGGGAAAGCCAAATATCCCTTGATCCACGCGAAGGGAAGCGTTGCACTGCTGCTACAGCTCGGGAGGAAAGCGCACGTTCATTCCCCCACACAAGACGACGACTAACTCCCCTGGGGAGACTCCAGAAGTACCCCAAGATCCATGTCAGCACTGGAGAGGTAACCTCAGGTTCCGGAACCGACTCCACACAGGGTCTTAGGCCCCGGCATCGACGGGAGAGGAATCCCGAGAGGCCCCCGAGCAACTCGCATGGGGACTGGCCTTTCCTGAGGCCACCAGAGCGGGTCCCTGAGGTCCCCGTCGTAAGGCGAGAGCACCTGCCGCAACTTGAGTACATCCAGGAGGTTCTCCCCTCCAGGCGAGATGAGGCCCATTTCTGCTGAGGCGTCTCGAGGCTAATCACACCTAACCTTTGGAACTTCCATAGGACCCTTCACACCCTTGCTGCAACTCAAGAAGTTCCCCGACATACCCGGTCTCCACTCGAGAGGAAGCACGAGAGTCCCGCCCACATCCAGAGGATCCCCGTTTCCGCCTCCTGCGTGGTCGGGAAAGAATTCCCGGCGTTCCTGTCGCATCTCAAGAGGAGGCGCTCTCCACAGGAAAGGCGAGAGGAACTCCAGGGTCGTGCCACCATTCCCAGAGTCCCCCAGATGTCTCAGTCCATTTCAGGGAAACCTGATTTCCCTGCACTGCCTCGAAATTCTAGCCGAGGATCGACTCACACCACGATGGCACGTGGGACAGCCCTGTGGGAAAGCCTCGTGGGAAAGCCTCGAGGGAAAGCCACAGATCCCTTGATCAACGCGAAAGGAAGCGTTGCACTGCTGCTACAGCTCGGGAGGGAGGTGCACGTTCATGCCCCCACACAAGAGGACGACTAACTCCCCTGGGGAGACTCCAGAAGTACCCCAAGATCCATGTCAGCACTGGAGAGGAAACCTCAGGTTCCGGCACCGACTCCACACAGGGTCTTAGGCCCCGGCATCGACGGGAGAGGAATCCCGAGAGGCCCCCGAGCAACTTGCATGGGGACTGGCCTTTCCTGAGGCCACCAGAGCGGGTCCCTGAGGTCCCCGTAGTAAGTCAAGAGCACCTGCCGAAACTCGAGAAAATCCAGGAGGTTCTCCCCTCCAGGCGAGATGAGGCCCTTTTCCTCTGAGGCGTCTCGAGGCTAACCATACCTAACATCTGGAACTTCCAAAGCGTCCTTCACACCCTTGCTGCAACTCAAGAAGTTCTCCGACATACCTGACTCCACTCGAGAGGAAGCACGAGAATCCCGCCCACATCCAGAGGAGCCCCGTTTCCGCCTCATACCTCGAGGTCAGGTATCCTTTCCCTGCATGTTCGGGAAAGAATTCCCGGTGTTCCCGTCGCATCTCATGAGGAGGCGCTCTCCACAGGAAAGGCGGAGGCAACTCCAGGGTCGTGCCACCATTCCAAGAGTCCCCCAGATATCTCAGTCTGCCGGGGTCCAGCCCCGCTGGATCCAGGGAATTCGACGGATGGACGGCGTTGTCGTGGAAAGTCTTTTTTATTTATTAACGTAAGATTAGATTAAGAAATTATAGTGTAGTAAGAAGATTAACTGGAGGAAAAGGGCTGAATAGCTTGGTTTACGTGGAAGACCAATAAAATTCCAGACAAGGAATTTTCACCATCTATGTTGGGCCACCAGCCCCTGCTTGAATATCTAAGGGTGCCTCGCCTTAAGCTCCCTTTCGTGCAGGTCTTAACAGCCAGGCAAGTAAGTAGAGCTGGCGAGCCTCCGCGCCCCTGGTGGTGATTCAGCCTGAAGTTAAAGTAAAAAGCAGAGAGAAGGAAAGGGAGAGAAGAAGAAAGAGAGAAAAAGACACGGGGGGAGCCTGAGTCCCAAGAAACCAGGCCGAGAGACTAGTTTGAGAAACTGGTCCGAGAAACTGGCCCCATCCTTTATTGTTCATAAAGCCTTTTATACTTTTGATAAAACATGGAGTTCAATGGGTAACACAAAATTATGTAGCGTTCGCACCCCAGACTCTTTCTGTACATCATTTTGTATACAAAAGGTCTCTGGTGATTTACATTATCTTCTGGCCAAGAGGCTTGTTAAACACTTTTTGGCTCTCTTCCTTAATGAATGTTAATTTTGTTTCCTCTGAAGTGTTTTTCTTTAATCTGCATTTCCTTAAAGCATTAAAGTTACATCTCTATAGAACAAAGGTGCAGTGGGTTATAACAAAGAAGGTACTTAACTCAAAGATCTAATGTTGCTAATACCAGGTCTACTACTTGTTTTTTTAATATACCAACTCTATCTAAAAATAAAGGATATGAAAATTTAGCAGCAAGCATTGACCCAAAAAATGAAACTTTTAATCAGTCCTATTATAAAGATTTTGACTCCTCGGATGCCCCTACATTCCTAGGATGTTTTAAGCTTCCTGTGCCTCCTGGGGAAAGGAGGCCTCAAACAATCACATGCCCAGCTGTACGAGTCCTGCAGGCAGGCTAGAAAGCATTCAGAGGGGTTTTTGGATTGAAACACTCTTTCAAATGCAGAAGACTAAAGCCCTGAATTGACTTTTTCCAGAAAATGTCAGAAGAGTGGAAAAGCAGAGCAAAAAAGCCGGCTAGATTTTTGTTGGGGTACATGCGTAGGAACTTCCAGAGGGGTCCCTGAAGTCTGAACACACCATGCCTATGTCAGCTTTCTTCCTCATGACGTTATCACGGGCGGGAGTCCTCATACTGGCTCCCAGCATCAGTCCAATTCAGAGGAACCTGTTTTCCCTGCACTGCCTCAACTTTCACGCTGAGGATCAACTCACACCACGGTGGCACGAGGGAAAGCCCTGTGAGAAAGCCTCGTGGGAAAGCCTCCAGGGAAAGCCACAGATCCCTTGATCCACACGACGGGAAGCGTGACCCTGCTGCTACAGCTCGGGAGGAAAGCACACGTGCGTGCCCTCACTTGAGAGGAGGATTGACTCTCCAGGGGAGACTCCAGAAGAACCCCAATATCCATGTCAGCACTGCAGAGGAAACGTCAGGTTCCAGGCCCCGAATCCACACAAGTTGTTCGGCCCGGGCATCAACAGGAGAGTTATCAAGAGAAGCCCCCCAGCATCTGGCATGGGGACTGGCCTTTGATGAAGTCACCAGAGCGGGTCCCTGAGGTCCCCGTCGTAAGTCGGGAGCACCTGCCGCAACTCGTGAAAATCCAGGAGGTTCTCCCCTCCAGGCGAGATGAGGCCCATTTCCAATGAGGTGTCTCGAGGCTAATTACATCTAATCTCTGGAACTTCCAAAGGGTCCTTCACACCCTTGCTGCAACTCAAGAAGTTCCCCGACATTCCCATCTCCACTCGAGAGGAAACACGAGGGTCCTGCCCACATCCAGAGTAGCCCCGTTTCATCCTCCTAGCTAGAGATGAGGGATCCTTTCCCTGCTTGGTCGGGAAAGAACTTCCGGCATTCCCGTCGCATCTCAGGTTGAGGCGCTCTCCAGAGGAAGGGAGAGAGGAACTCCATGGTCGTGCCACCATTCCAAGCGTCCCCAGATGTCTCAGTCCATTCCAGAGGATCTTGTTTTTACAGAGTGCTTAAACTTTCATGCCGAGGATCGCCTCACACCAAGGTGGCACGGGGGACAGCCCTGTGGGAAAGCCTCGTGGGAAATCCTCTAGGAAAAGCCTAGAGGAAAAGCCAAGGATCCATTGATCCACGCGACGGGAAGCATGACACTGCTGCTACAGCTCGGGAGGAAGGAGCATGCGCATGCCCCCACTCGAGACGAGGACTGATTCCCCTTGGTAGACTTCAGAAGTATCCCAAAAACATGTCAGCACTGGAGAGGAATACTCAGGTTCTGGCCCCCACTCCACCGAAGGTCTTGGGCCCCGGCATCTACCGGTGAGGAATCCCGAGAGGCCCTCTAGCAACTCGCATGGGGACTGGTCTTCCTAAGGCCAACAGAACGGGTCCCTGAGGTCCCCGTCGTAAGTCGAGAGCATCTGCCACAACTCGGGAAAATGAAGGAGATTCTCCCCTTCAGGCGAGATGAGGCCCATTTCCACTGAGACGTCTCGAGGCTAATCACACCTAACCTCTGGAACTTCCAAAGGGTCTTTCACACCCTTGTTACAACTCAAGAAGATCCAGGAGAGACCCGTCGCCACTACATAGGAATCACCAGGGTACCACCCACATCCAGAGGAGCCCCAATTCCCCCTCCTAGCTCAATGTGAGGGATGCTTTCCCTGATTGGCTGGGAAAGAATTCCTGTCGAACCTGTCGCATCTCAAGAGGAGGCACGCTCCACAAGAAAGGTGAGTGGAACTCCAGGGTCGTTCCACCATTCCAAGAGTCCCCCAGATGTCTCAGTCCTTTCCAGAGGAACTTGTTTACCCTGCACTGCCTCGACGTTCACGCGGAGGACCGACTCACACGATGGTGGCACGTGGGACAGCCCTGTGGGAAAGCCTCGTGGGAAAGCCTCGTGGGAAAGCCTCGAGGGAAAACAAGAAACCCCTTGATCAACCCAACGGGAAAATTGACTCTGCTCCTAATGCTCGGGAGAAAAGCGCACGTGCATGCCCCCATTGGAGACGAAGATGACTCCCCTGTGGAGACTCCAGTAGTACCCCAAGATCGATGTCAGCACTGGAGAGGAAACCTCAGGTTCGGGCACCGACTCCAAACAAGGTCTTAGGCCCCGTCATCAACCGGAGAGGAATCCCGAGAGGCCCCTTAGCAACTCGCAAGTGGACTGGCATTTCCTGAGCGGACCAGAGCGGGTTACATAAGTCCCCGGTCGTAACTGGAGAGCACCTGCTGAAACTCGATAAAATCCAGGAGGTTCTCCCCTGCAGGCGAGATGAGGCCCATTTCTGCTGAGGCGTCTCGAGTCTAATCACACCTAAACTCTGGAACTTCCAAAGGGTCCTTCACACCCTTGCTGCAACTCAAGAAGTTCCCCGACATACCCGTCTCCACACGAGAGGAAGCACCAGAGACCCGCCCACATCCAGAGGAGCCCCGTTTCCGCCTCCTAGCTCGAGAGGAGGGATCCTTTCCCTGCGTAGTCAGGAAAGAATTCCTGGCGTTCCTGGCGCATCTCAAGAGGAGGCGCTCTCCACAGGAAAGGCGAGAGAAACTCCAGGGTCGTGCCACCATTCCCAGGAGTCCCCCAGATGTCTCAGTCCATTCCAGGGAACCCTGATTTCCCTGCACTGCCTCGAATTTCTAGCCGAGGATCGACTCACACCACGATGGCACGTGGGACAGCCCTGTGGGAAAGCCTCGTGGGAAAGCCACGAGGGAAAGCCACAGATCCCTTGATCCATGCAAAGGGAAGCGTGACACTGCTGCTACAGCTCGGGAGGAAAGCGCACGTTCATGCCCCCACACAAGACGACGACTAACTCCCCTGGGGAGACTCCAGAAGTACCCCAAGATCCATGTCCACACTGGAGAGGAATCCTCAGGTTCTGGCACAGACTCCACACAAGGTCTTAGGCCCGGGCATCGAAGGGAGAGGAATCCTGAGAGGCCCCCGAGCAACTCGCATGGCGCCTGGCCTTTCCTGAGGCCACCAGAGCGGGTCCCTGAGGTCCCCGTCGTAAGTCGAGAGCACCTTCCGCAACTAGAGAAAATCCATTAGGTTCTCCCCTCCAGGCGAGATGAGGCCCATTTCCGCTGAGGCGTCTCGACGCTAATCACACCTAACCTCTGGAACTTCCAAAGGGTCCTTCACACCCTAGCTGCAACTCAAGAGGTTCCATGAGAGACCCGTCGCCACTCCATAGGAATCACCAGGGTACCACCCACATCCAGAGGAGCCCCAATTCCCCCTCCTGGCTCAAGATGAGGGATCCTTACCCTGATTGGCCGGGAAAAATTCCTGTCGTACCTGTCGCATCTCAAGAGGAGGCACGCTCCACAAGAAAGGTGAGAGGAACTCCAGGGTCGTTCCACCATTCCAAGAGTCCCCCAGATGTCTCAGTCCTTTCCAGAGGAACTTGTTTACCCTGCACTGCCTCGACGTTCACGGGGAGGACCGACTCACACGATGGTGGCACGTGGGACAGCCCTGTGGGAAAGCCTCGTGGGAAAGCCTCGTGGGAAAGCCTCGAGGGAAAACAAGAAACCCCCTGATCAACCCAACCGGAAAATTGACTCTGCTCCTAATGCTCCGGAGAAAAGCGCACGTGCATGCCCCCATTGGAGACGAAGATGACTCCCCTGTGGAGACTCCAGTAGTACCCCAAGATCCATTTCAGCACTGGAGAGGAAACCTCAGGTTCGGGCACCGATTCCAAAAAAGGTCTTAGGCCCCGTCATCGACTGGAGAGGAATCCCGAGAGGCCCCTTAGCAACTCGCAAGTCGACTGGCATTACCTGAGCGGACCAGAGCGGGTTACATAAGTCCCGGTCGTAACTGGAGAGCACCTGCTGAATCTCGAGAAAACCCAGGAGGTTCTCCCCTGCAGTCGAGATGAGGCCCATTTCCGCTGAGGCGTCTCGAGACTAATCACACCTAACCTCTGGAACTTCCAAAGGGTCCTTCACACCCTTGCTGCAACTCAAGAAGATCCCCGACATACCTCTCTCCACACGAGAGGAAGAACGAGAGTCCCGCCCACATACAGAGGAGCCCCGTTTCCGCCTCCTAGCTCGAGAGGAGGGATCCTTTCCCTGCATGGTCGTGAAAGAACTCCCGGCGTTCCTGTCTCATCTCAAGAGGAGGCGCTCCCCACAGGAAAGGCGAGAGGAACTCCAGGGTCGTGCCACCATTCCCAGAGTCCCCGAGATGTCTCAGTCCATTCCAGGGAAACCTGTTTTCCCTGCACTGCCTCGACTTTCAAGCCGAGGATCGACTCACACCACGGTGGCACGTGGGACAGCCCTGTGGGAAAGCCTCGTCAGAAAGCCTCCTGGGAAAGCCTCGAGGGAAAGCCACAGATCCCTTGATCCAAGCGAAGGGAAGCGTGACAGTTCTGCTACAGCTCGTGAGGAAAGCGAACGTGCATGCCCCCACTCGAGACGAGGACTGACTCCCCTGGGGAGACTCCAGAAGTACCGCAAGATGCATGTCAGCACTGGAGAGGAATCCTCAGGTTCCGACACCGACTCCACACAAGGTCTTAGGCCCCGGCGTCGAAGGGAGAGGAATCCCGAGAGGCCCCCGAGCAACTTGCATGGGCACTGGCCTTTCCTGAGGCCACCAGAGCGGGTCCCTGAGGTCCCCGTCGTAAGTCAAGAGCACCTGCCGCAACTCGAGAAAATCCAGGAGGTTCTCCCCTCCAGGCGAGATGAGGCCCATTTCCACTCAGGCGTCTCGAGGCTAATCACACCGTAACCCCTGGAACTTCCAAAGGGTCCTTCACACCCTTGCTACAACTCAAGATGTTCCCCAACATATCTGACTCCACTCGAGAGGAAGCACGAGAGTCCCGCCCACATCCAGAGGAGCCCCGTTTCCGCCTCGTACCTCGCGGTCAGGTATCTTTTCCCTGTATGTTCCGGAAAGAATTCCCGGTGTTCCCGTCGCATCTCATGAGGAGGCGCTCTCCACAGGAAAGGCGAGAGGAACTCCAGGGTCGTTCCACCATTCCAAGAGTCCCCCAGATGTCTCAGTCCTTTCCAGAGGAACTTGTTTACCCTGCACTGCCTCGACGTTCACGCGGAGGACCGACTCACACGATGGTGGCACGTGGGACAGCCCTGTGGGAAAGCCTCGTGGGAAAGCCTCGTGGGAAAGCCTCGAGGGAAAACAAGAAACCCCTTGATCAACCCAACGGGAAAATTGACTCTGCTCCTAATGCTCGGGAGAAAAGCGCACGTGCATGCCCCCATTGGAGACGAAGATGACTCCCCTGTGGAGACTCCAGTAGTACCCCAAGATCCATTTCAGCACTGGAGAGGAAACCTCAGGTTCGGGCACCGATTCCAAAAAAGGTCTTAGGCCCCGTCATCGACCGGAGAGGAATCCCGAGAGGCCCCTTAGCAACTCGCAAGTCGACTGGCATTACCTGAGCGGACCAGAGCGGGTTACATAAGTCCCGATCGTAACTGGAGAGCACCTGCTGAAACTCAAGAAAACCCAGGAGGTTCTCCCCTGCAGTCGAGATGAGGCCCATTTCCGCTGAGGCGTCTCGAGTCTAATCACACCTAACCTCTGAAACTTCCAAAGGGTCCTTCACACCCTTGCTGCAACTCAAGAAGATCCCCGACATACCTCTCTCCACTCGAGAGGAAGAACGAGAGTCCCGCCCACATCCAGAGGAGCCCCGTTTCCGCCTCCTAGCTCGAGAGGAGGGATCCTTTCCCTGCATGGTCGGGAAAGAACTCCCGGCGTTCCTGTCTCATCTCAAGAGGAGGCGCTCTCCACAGGAAAGGCGAGAGGAACTCCAGGGTCGTGCCACCATTCCCAGAGTCCCCCAGATGTCTCAGTCCATTCCAGGGAAACCTGTTTTCCCTGCACTGCCTCGACTTTCAAGCCGAGGATCGACTCACACCACGGTGGCACGTGGGACAGCCCTGTGGGAAAGCCTCGTGGGAAAGCCTCCTGGGAAAGCCTCGAGGGAAAGCCACAGATCCCTTGATCCAAGCGAAGGGAAGCGTGACAGTTCTGCTACAGCTCGGGAGGAAAGCGAACGTGCATGCCCCCACTCGAGACGAGGACTGACTCCCCTGGGGAGACTCCAGAAGTACCGCAAGATGCATGTCAGCACTGGAGAGGAATCCTCAGGTTCCGGCACCGACTCCACACAAGGTCTTAGGCCCCGGCGTCGAAGGGAGAGGAATCCCGAGAGGCCCCCGAGCAACTCGCATGGGGACTGGCCTTTCCTGAGACCACCAGAGCGGGTCCCTGAGGTCCCCGTCGTAAGTCAAGAGCACCTGCCGCAACTCGAGAAAATCCAGGAGGTTCTCCCCTCCAGGCGAGATGAGGCCCATTTCCACTCAGGTGTCTCGAGGCTAATCACACCTAACCCCTGGAACTTCCAAAGGGTCCTTCACACCCTTGCTACAACTCAAGAAGTTCCCCAACATATCTGACTCCACTCGAGAGGAAGCACGAGAGTCCCGCCCACATCCAGAGGAGCCCCGTTTCCGCCTCGTACCTCGCGGTCAGGTATCTTTTTCCTGTATGTTCCGGAAAGAATTCCCGGTGTTCCCGTCGCATCTCATGAAGAGGCGCTCTCCACAGGAAAGGCGAGAGAAACTCCAGTGTTGTGCCATCATTCCAAGAGTCCCCCAGATATCTCAGTGTGCCGGGGTCCTGCCCCGCTGGATCCAGGGAATTCGACGGATGGACGGCGTTGACGTGGAAAGTCTTGTGTATTTATTAATGTAAGATGAGATTAAGAAATTATAGGGTAGTAAGAAGATTAACTGGAGGAAAAAGGCTGAATAGCTAGGTTTACGCGGAAGGCCAATAAAATTCCCGACAAGGAATTTTCTGGCGGATTCTGGGAATGGTGGCACGACCCTCGAGTTCCTCTTGCCTTTCCTGTGGAGAGCGCCTCCTCTTGAGATGCGCCGGGAACGCCGGGAATTCTTTCACGACCACGCAGGGAAACGATCCCTCCTCTGGATCTATCAGGCGGAAACGGGGCTCCTCTGGATGTGGGCGGGACTCTCGTGCTTTCTCTCGAGTGGAGACGGGTATGTCGGGGAACTTCTTGAGTTGCAGCAAGGGTGTGAAGGACCCTTATGGAAGTTCCAGATGGTTAGGATGTGATTAGCCTCTAGACGCCTCAGCGGAAATGGGCCTCATCTCGCCTGGAGGGGAGAACCTCCTGGATTTTCTCGAGTTGCGGCAGGTGCTCTCGACTTACTGACTGGGGACCATAGGGATCCGCTACTGGTGGCCTCAGGAAACGCCAGTCCACATGCGAGTTGCTCGGGGGCCTCTCGGGATTCCTCTCCCATTGATGCCGGGGCCTAAGACCTTTGTGAGGAGTCGGTGCGGAAACTGAGGATTCCTCTCCAGTGCTGACATGGATCTTGGGTACTTCTGGATTCTCCCCAGGGGAGTCAGTCCTCGTCTCGAGTGGGGCATGCACGTGCGCTTTCCTCCCAAGCTGTAGCAGCAGTGTCAAGCTTCCCTTCGAGTGGATCAAGGATCTGTGGCTTTCCCTCGAGGCTTTCCCACTAGGCTTTCCCACGATGGCTTTCCCACAGGGCTGTCCCACGTGCCACCGTGGTGTGACTCGATCCTCAGCTTGAAAGTCGAGGCAGTGCAGGGAAAACAGGTTTCCCTGGAATGGACTGAGACATCTGGGGGACTCTGGGAATGGTGGCACGACCCTGGAGTTCCTCTCGCCCTTTCCTGTGGAGAGCGCCACCTCTTTAGATGGCGACGGGAACCTGGGGAATTCTATCCCGACCACGCAGGGAAGGATCCCTACTCTCGAGGTAGGAAGCGGAAACGGGGCTCCTTCTGGATGTGGGCGGGACTCTCGTGCTTCCTCTCGAGTGTAAACGGGTATGTCGGGGAACTTTTTGAGTTGGCAGCAAGGGTGTGAAGGACCCTTTGGAAGTTCCAGAGTTAGGTGTGATTAGCCTCGAGACGCCTCAGAGGAAATGGGCCTCATCTCGCCTGGAGGGGAGAACCTCCTGGATTTTCTCGAGTTGCGGCAGGTGCTCTCGACTTACGACGGCGACCTCAGGTACCAGCTCTGGTGGCCTCAGGAAAGGCCAGTCCCCATGCGAGTTGCTCGGGGCCTCTCGGATTCCTCTCCCCATCGATGCCGGGGCCTAAGACCTTGTGTGGAGTCGGTGCCGGAACCTGAGGATTCCTCTCCAGTGCCTAACATGGTTCTTGGGGTACTTCTGGAGTCTCCCCAGGGGAGTCCAGTCCTCCTCTCGAGTGGATGGCATGCACGTGCCAGCTTTCCTCCCGAGCTATGCGGAGCCGATGTGGCGCTTCCCTTCGAGTGGATCAAGGGATCTGTGGCTTTCCCTCAAGGCTTTCCACGAGGCTTTCCACGAGGCTTTCCCACAGGGCTGTCCGACGTGCCACCGTGGTGTGAGTCGATCCTCGGCTTCAGAAAGTAGAGGCAGTGCAGGGAAAATAGGTTTCCCTGGAATGGAACTGAGACATCTGGGGGACTCTGGGAATGCTGGGCACGACCCCTGGAGTTCCTCTCGCCTTTCCTGTGGAGAGCGCCCTCCCTCTTGAGATGCGATCGGGAACGCAAGGAAATTCTTTCCCCACCACGCAGGGAAAGGATCCCTCCTCTCGAGCTAGGAGGCCGGAAACGAGGGTCTCCTCTGGATGTGGGCGGGACTCTCGTGCTTCCTCTCGAGTGGAGACGGGTATGTCGGGGAACTTCTTGAGTTGCAGCAAGGGTGTGAAGACCCTTTGGAAGTTCCAGAGTTAGGTGTGATTAGCCTCGAGACGCCTCAGCGGAAATGGGCCTCATCTCGCCTGGAGGGGAGAACCTCCTGGATTTTCTCAAGTTGCGGCAGGTGCTCTCGACTTACGACGGGGGACCTCAGGGACCCGCTCTGGTGGCCTCAGGAAAGGCCA
>NW_017216822.1:0-12942 GCF_001704415.2 Capra hircus | reverse complement strand
TGTCGCTCATGACTTTCACTGCTGTCGCCGCTCGATGTGCTTCAATCGAAGCTGCCAACCTCTCGCACCTTCAGTGTAGAGGCTTCCGCCGCAGCCTCACACACACACCGTGCCCCAGGCACTGAGAACCGAAACGCTCCGCGCCCGCCTCGCTCGGGCTCTCCACACAAGGTCTTAGGCCCCGGCATCGACGTGAGAGGAATCCTGAGAGGCCCCCTAGCAACTCCCATGGGCACTGGCCTTTTCTGAGGCCACAGGAGGCGGGTCCCTGAGGTCCCCATGCTAAGACGAGAGCACCTGCTCCAACTCAAGATAATCCAGGAGGTTCTCCCCTCCAGGCGAGATGAGGCCCATTTCCCCTGAGGCATCTCGAGGCTAATCACACCTAACCTCTGGAACTTCCAAAGGGTCTTTGACACCCCTGCGGCAAGTCAAGAAGATCACCGACATACCCGTCTCCACTCGAGATGAAGCACGAGGGTCCCACCCACATCCAGAGGAGCCCCGTTTCCGCCTCGTATCTAGAGAGGAGGGATCCTTTCCCTGCGTGGTCGGGAAAGAATTCCTGGCGTTCCGTCGCATCTCAAGAGGAAGTGCTCTCCACAGGAAAGGCCAGAGGAACTCCAGGGTCGTGCCACCATTCCAAGAGTTCCCCAGATGTCTCAGTCCATTCCAGAGGAACCTGTTTTTCCCTGCACTGCCATGACTTTCACGCCGAGGATCGTCTCACACCAAGGTGGCATGTGGGACAGCCCTGTGGGAAAGCCTCATGGGAAAGCCTAGAGGGAAAGCCACAGATCCCTTGATCCACGCGACGGGAAGCGTGACACTGCTGCTACCGCTCAGGAGGAAAGCGCACGTGCATGCCCCCACTCGAGACGAGGACTGACTCCCTGGGGAGACTCCAGAAGTACCACAAGATCCATGTCAGCACTGGAGAGGAATCTTCAGGTTCCAGCCCCGACTTCACACAAGGTCTTAGGCCCCGGCATCGACAGGAGAGGAATCCTGAGAGGCCCCCTAGAAACTTGAATGGGGACTGGCCTTTCCTGAGGCCACCAGAGCTGGCCCCTGAGGTCCCCGTCGTAAGTCGAGAGCACCTGCCGCAACTCGAGAAAATCCAGGAGGTTCTCCCCTCCAGGCGAGATGAGGCCCATTTCCACTGAGGTGTCTCGAGGCTAATCACACCTAACCTCTGGAACTTCCAAAAGGTACTTTACACCCTTGCTGCAACTCAAGAAGTTCCCCGACATACCCGTCTCCACTCGAGAATAAAGCAAGATGGTCCCCCCACATCCACAGGAGGCGCGTTTCCGCCTCGTCGCTCGAGATGAGGGATCCTTTCCTTCCGGGGACCAGCGTGAGGAATTCCGCCTATGGCAAAGGTCATGAGGAAGGAGGCTTGGCATGCGCAAAGGCGTGATCAAGCCTCAGGTAACCCCTGTTCCCGAGCATCGAACCCCAAAACCAGAGTCTGTTTTATGCTCTCACCTACACTTCTGACTTTACGGGGGCTCTCCCCCATAACTGTTTCTCTCGGAGAAGAAGTAAACGTGCAGCTTCAAGGCAATAAATATTCTTGGGCATGACAAGAGTGTTTCAGCTTGCCGACTCCTCTGAAGGTTATCTAGCCCACCTTTATAGGTTTGTCCGGGCCACATGTGATTGTTTACAGCCTCCCAACCTGAGAGGCATGAGATGTTTTAGACTTACTAAAGGCAAATTATTTTGGGGAGTTAGAAATTATTAGTATAGTTGGTTAGGAATTATATTGGTGAAGGGTTCTTCATTTGTTGTGTCAAAAATTGCTGCTAATTCCCTGCTCTGGGTGGGACAAGGATATTTTAGGTCAAACCTCTCTGCTGACAGACCAGCTTGTGTGACAGGATTATCCATACTGCTGCCACTAGGCACAAGATTGTTTACTACCTCTCAACTGTAAACAGCACAGAGAGTTTTGGAGTATTTTGAGAGTCTTAATTAGCATAGGACTTTTTCTTCTTGTTGAGTCAATGATTGCCACCAGGCCTCCATATCCTTAGGCACTTGGGAATATATTAATCAATGTATTTGGAATATAGCAAAGGAAATATAGCAGTTTTTGATGTTAGCAATACTAGACTTTTTGAGTTAATGGATTTTCACTTTTGTAATAGATCACTGTACTTTGTTATATATCACTGTGTCCTTTTCTATGTAAGAATGTAACTTTATCATATCTTAAGACTAAATAGATCTTAAGGGGAGAATTGATGAAAGGATTTTCATTTTTAGGCTGATGTTTGCTGATAAATCTCCATGTTCCCTACCCTTATAATGAATATAACTAGTATATAGGAGAAATAAGTATTAACCTTTAAGCATATAGGAGAAATAAGAATTCACCTTTAAGACTAATCATGTTAACCTTGGGTTAAATAAATTCCTTTCTTTATTGTAACTCACTACACCCTCACCCTATAGGAATGTAACTTTATTTGGAGGGTGGTGCCTGGTTTAAGAAAAAACACCCTTGGAAGAAATAAGTTTATTTGGTTATCAGAAAGAAAGGATCATAAAATGTCAGCAGGTCTCATTCATGGCCAGAAGATGATGTAAGATCCCTAAGACCTTTTTTTTATACATTTATGTGAAGCACCTGATTTTTGATAAAGGTCAGGATGCCGACTCCTGCGTGACTCTGTATTCATCCCTATGTGTAACAAGAGGTATACAAGCAAAACCAAAAATAAAGAAATCAGATCAGTTTCCGGAAAGACTGATTCCCCCATGTCGCTTCTTTTTTGCTCCGTTTTTCTGGCTGAATTCTCTACTGGAGGATGGATGCTATTCCACGTAATCCAAGTTATTCAGCCTCTTTTTCTCCAATAATCTTCCTACTACACAATCCATTTCTAATCTCTTTATATCTGGGATTAAATATGTATATTTCCAAAGACGACGACTACGTCCCCACCTTCGAATCACGCTGGATCCACCGGGGCTGGACCACGGGACTTTCCCTGCTTGGTCGGGAAAGTATTCCCGGCGTTCCCACCGCATCTCAAGAAGAGGCGCTCTCCACAGGAAAGGCGAGAGGAACTCCAGGGTCGTGCCACAATTCAAGAGTCCCCCAGATGTCTCAGTCCATTCCAGAGGAACCTGTTTTCCCTGCACTGCCTTGATTTTCACGCCGAGGATCGACTGGCACCATGGTGGCACGTGGGACAGCGATGTGGGAAAGCCTCGTGGAAAGCCTCGAGGGAAAGCCCGTGAGAAATACCTCGAGGGAAAGACATAGATCTCTTGATCCACGCGACGGGCAGCGTGACACTGCTACTGCAGCTCAGGAGGTAAGCGTTCTTGCATGATCCCGCTGAGAAGAGGACTGACACCCCTGGGGAGACTCAAGAAGTACCCCAAGAACCATGTCACCACGGGAGAGGAATCCTCAGGTACCGGCCTCGACTTCACACAAGGTCTTAGGCCCCACCATCGACGGGAGAGGAATCCTGAGAGGCCCCGTAGCCACTCGGATGGGAACTGGCCTTTCCTGACGCCACCAGAGCGGGTCCCTGAGGTCCAGCGTACGTTGAGAACACCTGCCACAATTCGAGAAAATCCAGGAGGTTCTCCCCTCCAGGCAAGATGAGGCCAATTTCCGCTGAGGCACTCGAGGCTAATCACACCTAAACTCTGGAAATTCCAAAGGTTCCTTCACAACCTTGCTGAAACTCAAGAAGTTCCCCGACATACCGTCTCCACTCCAGAGGAAGCACGAGGGTCCCGCCACATCCCGAGGAGCCCCGTTTCTGCCTCGGACCTCGAGATGACGGATCCTTTCCCTGCTTGGTCGGGAAAGAATTCCCGGCGTTCCCGGTCCCATCTCAAGAGGAGGCGCTCTCCACAGGAAAGGCGAGCGGAACTCCAGGGTCGTACCACATTCCAAGAGTCCCCCAGATGTCACAGTCCATTCCAGAGGAACCTGTTTTCCCCTGCACTGCCTCGACTTTCAAACCGAGGATCGACTCACACCATGGTGGCAGGTGGGACAGCCCTGTGGGAAAGACTCTTGGGAAAGCCTTGAAGGAAAGACTTTTGAGTGAAAGCTACAGATCCCTTGACCACGCGTTAGGAAGCGTGACACTGCTGCTACAGCTCGGGAGGAAAGCGCACGTGCATGCCCACACTCGAGACGAGGACTGACTTCCCTGGGGAGACTCTAGAAGTACCCCAAGAACCATGTCAGCACTGGAGAGGAATCCTCAGGATCCGGCCTCGACTCCACACAAGGTCTTAGGCCCCGGCATCGACCCAAGAGGAATCCCGAGAGTCCCCCTGGCAACTTGCATGGGGACTGGCCTTTCCTGAGGCCACGAGACAGGTTCCCTGAGGTCCCCGTCGTAATTCGAGAGCACCTGCCGTAACTCGAGAAAATCCAGGAGGTTCTCCCCTACAGGCAAAATGAGGCCTATTTCCACTGACGAATCTAGAGGCTAAGCACACCTAACCTCTGGAACTTCCAATGGTTCCTTCACACACTTGCTGCAACTCAAGAGCTTTCCCGACATACCCGTCTACACTCAAAGGAAGCACGAGGGTCCCGCCCACATCCAGAGAAGCCCCCGATCCCCCCTCGAGCTCCAAAGGAGAGATCTTTTAACTGCTTGCATTTCCCGAGTCAAAGACCTTGTGTTGAGTTGGGACCGGAAACTGCGGATTCCTCTCCAGTGCTGATGTGGATTTTTGGGTACTTCTGGACTCTCCCCAGGGGAGTCAGTCCTCGTCTCGAGTGGGGAAATGCACGTGGGCTTTCCTCCTAACGGTGGCAGCAGTGTCATGCTACCCGACGGGTGGATCAAGGGATGTGTGGCTTTCCCTGTAGGATTTCACATGAGGCTTTCCCACGAGGCCTAACACACAGGGCTGTCCCACGTGCCACCGTGGTGTGAGTCGATCCTCAACGTGACAGTCAAGGCAGTGCAGGTAAAAGAGTTTCCTTTGGAATGGACTCAGTCCTCTGGGGGACTCTTGGAATGGTGGCACGACCCTGGAGTTCCTCTCGCCTTTCCTGTGGAGAGCGCTTCCTCTTGGATGCGACGGGAATGCCAGGAATTCTTTCCGGACCGGCAGGGAAAGGATCCCTCATCTCGAGCTACAAGGTGGAAAAGGGCTTCTCTGGATGTGCAAGGGACGCTCGCGCTTCTTCTCTCGAGTGGACAAGGGTATGTCGGGGAACTTCTTGAGTTGCAGCAAGGGTGTGAAGGACCCTATGGAAGTTCCAAAGGTTAGATGTGATTAGCCTCGAGTCGCCTCAGCGGAAATGGGCCTCATCTAGCCTGGAGGGGAGAATCTCCAGGATTTTCTCGAGTTGCGGTAGGTGCTCTCGATTTACGACGGGGACCACAGGGACCCTATCTGGTGGCCTCAGGAAAGGCCACTCTCCGTGCGAGTTGCTTATTGGCCTCTCAGGATTCCTCTCCCTTCAATGCTGGGGCCTAAAGACCTTTTGTGAAGTCGGGGCCGTAAACTGAGAATTATTCTCCAGTGCTGACATGGATCTTGGAGGTACTTCTGGAGTCTCCCCAGGGCAGTCAGTCCTCGTCTCGAGTGGGGGGCATGCACGTGCGCTTTTCCTCCCGAGCTGTGGAAGCAGTGTAACGCTTCCCATCGCGTGGATCAAGGGATCTGTGGCTTTCCCTCGAGGCTTTCCCTCAAGGCTTTCCCACGAGGCTTTCCTACGAGGCTTTACCACAGGGCTGTCCCACGTGCCACTGTGGTTTGAGTCGATCCTTCGGCCGTGAAAGTCGAGGCAGTGTTTTGGGGAAAAACAGGTTCCTCTGGAAATGGACTGAGACATCTGGGGGACTCTTTGGAATGGTGGGACCTGGACCTGGAGTACCTATCCCTTTCCTGTGGAGAGGGCCTCCTCTTGAGATGCGACGGGGAACCTCGGAATTTCTTTTTCGACCAAGTAGGGGAAAGGATCCCCTCCATCTCGAGCAAAGAGGCGGAAACGGGGCTCCTTTGGATGTGGGCGGGTGCCGGGAGCCAGTGTGAGGAATCCCGCCCATGACAAGGTCATGAGGAAGGAAGCTGACATACGCAAGGCGTGCTCAGACTTCAGGGACCCCTCTGGAAATTCCTAAGCATGTACCCCAGCCAAAAATCTGCCGGCTTTTGTGCTCTGCTTTTCCACTCTTCTGACATTTTCTGGAAAAAGTCAATTCAGGGCTTTAGTCTTCTGCATTTGAAAGAGTGTTTCAATCCAAAAAACCCTCTGATGGCTTTCTAGCCTGCCTGCAGGACTCGTACAGCTGCGCATGTGATTGTTTGAGGCCTCCTGACCGCAGGAGGCACAGGAAGCTTAAAAACATCCTAGGAATGTAGGAGCTTCCGAGGAGTCAAAATCTTTAGAATAGGACTGATTAAAGGTTTCATTTTTTGGGTCAATGCTTGCTGCCAAATTTTCATATCCCTTTATTTTTAGATATAGTTGGTATATAGAAAAACAAGTAGTAGACCTGGTATTAGCAACATTAGATCTTTCGAGTTAAGTACCTTCTTTGTTATATCCCACTGCACCTTTGTTCTATAGAGATGTAACTTTAATGCTTTAAGGAGATGCAAATTAAAGAAAATCACTTCAGGGGAAACAAAATCAACATTCATTAAGGAAGAGAGATAAAAAGTGTTAACAAGCTTCTTGGCCAGAAGATAATGTAAATCACCTGAGACCTTTTGTATACAAAATGATGTATAGAAAGAGTCTGGGCTGCGAACGCTACATAATTCTGTGTTACCCATTGATCTCCGTGTTTTATCAAAAGTATAAAAGGCCTTCTGAACAATAAAGGACGGGGGCCAGGGCCCGGGGACCAGTTTCTCGACCAGTTTCTCGAACTAGTCTCTCGGCCTGGTTTCTTGGGACTCTGGCTCCCCCCATGTCTCTCTCTCTCCTCTTCTCTCCCCTTCCCTCTCTCTGCTCTTTACTTTAACTTCAGGCTGAATCTCCATCTGGGGCGCGGAGGCTCGCCAGGTCTACTTACTTGCCCCGGCTGTTAAGACCCGCGCGAAAGGGAGCTTAAGGCGAGGCACCCTTAGATATTCAAGCGGCGCCGGTGGCCCAGCGTAAGACGGTGCAAATTCCTTGTCTGGAATTTTATTGGCCTTCCGCGTAAACCAAGCTATTCAGCCCTCTTCCTCCACTTAATCTTCTTACTACACCTATAGTTTCCTAATCTAATCTTACATTAATAAATAAACAAGTCTTTCCACGCCAAACGCCGTCAACCCTTCGAATTCCCTGGATCCACCGGGGCTGGACCCCGGCAGGCCGGGACCCTTCTGCTTCCTCTCGAGTGCATACGGGTATATCGGGAACTTCTTGAGTTGCAGCAAGGGTGTGAAGGAACCTTTGGACGGTTCAGGGGTAGGTGTGATTGGCCTCGAGATGCTTCAGCAATAATTCGCCTCTGTTCGCCTGGAGGGGAGAACCTCCAGGATTTTCTCGACTTGCCGGCAGGTGCTCTCGACTTACGACGGGACCTCAGGGACCCGCTCTGGTGGCCTCCAGAAAGGCAGGTCCCCATGCGAGTTGCTAGGGACCTCCCTGGATTCCTCTACCGTAGATGCCGGAACCTAAGACCTTGTCTGGAGTTGGGGCCCGGAACGTGAGATTTCTCTCCAGGCCTGACATGGATCCTGGGTACTTCTGGAGTCTCCCTAGGCGATTCAGTCCTCATCTCGAGTGGGGCATTCACGTGCGCTTTCCTCCCGAGCTCTAGAACCAGTGTCAGTCTTCCCGGCCCGACGATCAAGGATCTGTGGCTTTCCCTTTGGCATTCCCACCAAGTTTTCCAAAACAGGCTTTCCCACAGGGCTGTCCCAAGTGCCACCGTTGTGTGGGTCGATCATCTGCATGAATGTCGAGGCAGTGCAGGGAAAACAGGTGTTCCTGGCATGGACTGAGACATCTGGAGGACTCTGGGAATGGTGGCACGACCCTGGAGTTCCTCTGGCCTTTCCTGTGGAGAGCGCCTGTTCTTGAGAGGCGACGGGAACACGGGAATTCTTTCCCGACCACACACTGAAAGGATTCCCCGTCTCGAGCTAGGAGGCGGAAACGGGGCTCCGCTAGATGTGGGTGGAACTCTCGTGCTTCTTCTCGAGTGGAGACGGGTATGTCGGGAACTTCTTGAGTTGCAGCAAGGGTGTGAAGGACCCTCTGGAAGTTCCAGAGGTTAGGTGTGATTAGCCTCGAGACGTCTAGCGTAAATGGGCCTCATCTCGCCTGGAGGGGAGAACCTCATGGATTTCCTCGAGTTGCGGCAGGTGCTCTCGACTTACGACGGAGACCTCAGGGACCCGCTCTGGTGGCCTCAGGAAAGGCCAGTCCCCAGGCGAGTTGCTCGGGGGCCCTCTCGGGGCCTCTCGGGTTTCCTCTCCCTTCGATGCTGGAGCCTAAGATCTTGTGTAGAGTCGGTGCCGGAACCTGAGCATTCCTCTCCAGTGTTGACATGGATTTGGGGTGCTTCTGGAGTCTCCCCAGGGGAGTCATTCCTCGTCCCCAGTGGGGCATGCACGTTCACTTTCCTCCCGAGCTGTAGCAGCAGTGTCACGCTTCCCTTCACGTGGATCAAGGGATCTGTGGCTTTCCAAGGAGGCTTTCCCACGATGCTTTCCCACGAAGCTTTCCCACAGGGCTGTCCCAAGTGCCACCGAGGTGTGAGTCGATCCTCGGCTGAAAGTCAAGGCAGTGCAGGGAAAACAGGTTTCCCTGAAATGGACTGAGATATCTGGGGAACTCTGGGAATGGCTTGGAACGACCCTGGAGTTCCTCTCGCCTTTCCTGTGGAGAGCGGCTCCTCTTGAGATGCGACGGGAACGCCGGGAATTCTTTCCCCACCACGCAGGGAGAAAGGATCCCTCCTCTGGAGCTAGGAGGCGGAAACGGGGCTCCTCTGGATGTGGGCGGAACTCTCGTGCTTCCTCTCGATTGGAGACGGGTATGTCAGGGAACTTCTTGAGTTGCAGCAAGAGTGTGAACGGACCCTTTGGAAGTTCCAGAGGTTAGGTGTGACTAGCCTCGAGACGCCCTCATTGGAAATGGGCCTCATCTCGCCTGGAGGGGAGAACCTCCTGGATTTTCTCGACTTGCGGCAGGTGCTCTCAACTTTACGACGGGGACATCAGGCACCCGCTCTGGTGGCCTCAGGAAACGCCAGTCCCCATACGAGTTGCTCGGGGGCCTGTCCGGTTCTTCTCCCTTCGATGCCGGGGCCTAAGATCTTGTGTGGTGTGGGTGCCAGAATCTGAGGATTCCTCTCCAGTGCTGACATGGATCTTGGGGTATTTCTGGAGTCTCCCCAGTGGAGTCAGTCCTCGTCTCGAGTGGGGGCATGCACGTGCGTTTTCCTCCCGAGCTGCAGCAGCAGTGTCGCGCTTCCATTCGCGTGGATCAAGGGATCTGTGACTTTCCCTCGAGGCTTTCCCACGAGGCTTTCCCACGAGGCTTTCCCAAGAGGCTTTCCCACAGGGCTGTTCCACGTGCCACCGTGGTGTGAGTCGATCCTCGGCTTGAAAGTCGAGGCAGTGCAGGGAAAACAGGTTTCCCTGGAAAGGACTGAGACATCTGGGGGACTCTGGGAATGTGGCACGATCCTGGAGTTCCTCTCGCCTTTCCTGTGGAGAGCTCCTCCTCTTGAGATGCAACGGGATCGCGGGGAATTCTTTCCCGACCACGCAGGGAAAGGATCCCTCCTCTCAGGCTAGGAGGAGTAAACGGGGCTCCTCTGTATGTGGGCGGGACTCTAGTGCTTCCTGTCGAGTGGAGACGGGTATGTCGGGGAACTTCTTGAGTTGCAGCAAGGGTGTGAACGACCCTTTGGAAGTTCCAAAGGTTAGGTGTGACTAGACTCGAGACGCTTCAGCGGAAATGGGCCTCATCTCGCCTGAAGGGGAGAACCTACTGGATTTTTTGAGTTGCGGCAGGTGCTCTCGACTTAAGGCGAGGACCTCAGGGACCCGCTCTGGTGGCCTCCGGAAAGGCCAGTCCCCATGCGAGTTGCTCGGGGCCTCTCGGGATTTCTCTCCTGTCGATGCCGGGGCCTAAAATCTTGTGTGGAGCCGGTGCAGGAACCTGAGAATTCCTCTCCAGTGCTGACATGGATCTGGGGGTACTTCTGGAGGCTCCCCAGTGGAGTCAGTCCTCGTCTCGAGTGGGGGCATGCACGTGCGATTTCCTCCCGAGCTGTAGCAGCAGTGTCACCCTTCCCTTCACGTGGATAAACGGATCTGTGCCTTTCCCTCGAGGCTTTCCCACAGGGCTGTCCCACGTGCCACCGTGGTGTGAGTCGATCCTCGGCTTGAAAGTCGAGGCAGTGCAGGGAAAACAGGTTTCCCTGGAAAGGACTGAGACATCTGGGGGACTCTGGGAATGTGGCACGATCCTGGAGTTCCTCTCGCCTTTCCTGTGGAGAGCTCCTCCTCTTGAGATGCAACGGGATCGCGGGGAATTCTTTCCCGACCACGCAGGGAAAGGATCCCTCCTCTCAGGCTAGGAGGAGTAAACGGGGCTCCTCTGGATGTGGGCGGGACTCTAGTGCTTCCTGTCGAGTGGAGACGGGTATGTCGGGGAACTTCTTGAGTTGCAGCAAGGGTGTGAACGACCCTTTGGAAGTTCCAAAGGTTAGGTGTGGTTAGTCTCGAGATGCCTCAGCGGAAATGGGCCTCATCTCGCCTGAAGGGGAGAACCTACTGGATTTTTTGAGTTGCGGCAGGTGCTCTCGACTTAAGGCGAGGACCTCAGGGACCCGCTCTGGTGGCCTCCGGAAAGGCCAGTCCCCATGCGAGTTGCTCGGGGGGGCCTCTCGGGATTTCTCTCCTGTCGATGCCGGGGCCTAAAAATCTTGTGTGGAGCCGGTGCAGGAACCTGAGAATTCCTCTCCAGTGCTGACATGGATCTGGGGGTACTTCTGGAGGCTCCCCAGTGGAGTCAGTCCTCGTCTCGAGTGGGGGCATGCACGTGCGATTTCCTCCCGAGCTGTAGCAGCAGTGTCACCCTTCCCTTCACGTGGATAAAAAGGATCTGTGCCTTTCCCTCGAGGCTTTCCCACAGGGCTGTCCCACGTGCCACCGTGGTGTGAGTCGATCCTCGGCTTGAAAGTCGAGGCAGTGCAGGGAAAATAGGTTTCCCTGGAATGGACTGAGACATCTGGGGGACTCTGGGAATGGTGGCACGACCCTGGAGTTCCTCTCGCCTTTCCTGTGGAGAGCGCCTCCTCTTGAGATGCGACGGAAATGCCGGGAATTCTTTCCCCGGACGCAGGGAAAGGATCCCTCCTCTCGAGCTAGGAGGCGGAAACGGGGCTCTTCTGGATGTGGGCGGGACTCTAGTGTTTTCCTCTCGAGTGGAGACGTGTATGTCGGGGAACTTCTAGAGTTGCAGCAAGGGTGTGAAGGACCCTTTGGAAGTTCCAGAGATTAGGTGTGATTAGCCTCGAGACGCCTCAGCGGAAATGGGCCTCATCTCGCCTGGCTGGGAGAACCTCCTGGATTTTCTCGAGTGCGGCAAGTGCTCTCGACTTACGACGGGGACCTCAGGGACCCACTCTGGTGGCCTCAGGAAAGGCCAGTCCCCAGCGGCTGCCTTTCTCGGGGGCGTCTCGGTTTCCTCTCCGTTGATGCTGGGGCCTAAGACCTTGTGTGGAGTAAGTGCCGGAACCTGAGGATGCCTCTCCAGTGCTGACATGGATCTTGGGGTACTTCTGGAGTCTCCCCAGGGGAGTCAGTCTCGTCTCGAGTGGGGCATGCACGTGGGCTTTCCACCCAGGCTGTAGCAGCAGTGTCACCATTCTCTTCGCGAGGATCAACGGGATCTGTGGCTTTCCCTCGAGGCTTTCCCACGAGGCTTTCCCACGAGGCTTTCCACAGGGCTGTCCCCACGTTCCACCGTGGTGTTAGTCGATCCTCGCTTGAAAGTCGAGGCAGTGCAGGGAAAACAGGTTTCCCTGGAATGGACTGAGTCTTCTGGGGACTCTGGGAATGTGGCACGACCCTGGAGTTCCCTCTCGCCTTTCCTGTGGAGAGCGCCTCCTCTTGAGATGCGACGGGAACGCCGGGAATTCTTTCCCGAACACGCAGGGAAAGGATCCTCCTCTCGAGCTAGGAGGCGGAAACGGGGCTCCTCTCGATGTAGGCGGGACTCTCGTGCTTCCTCTCGAGTGGAGACGGGTATGTCGGGGAACTTCTTGAGTTGCAGCAAGGGTGTGAAGGACCCTTTGGAAGTTCCAGATCTTTGATGTGATTAGCCTCAAGTCGCCTCTGCGGTAATGGGCCTCATCTCTCCTGGAGGGGAGAACCTCCTGGATTTTCTCGAGTTGCGGCAGGTGCTCTCGACTTACGACGGAGACCCTGGTACCCGCTCTGGTGGCCTCAGGAAAGGCCAGTCCCCCATGCGAGTTGCTCGGGGCCTCTCAGGATTCCTCTCCCTTCGATGCCGGTGCCTAAGATCTTGTGTGGAGTTGGTTCCGGAACCTGAGCATTCCTCTCCAGTGCTGACATGGATCTTGGGGTACTTCTGTAGACTCCTCAGGAAAGTCAGTCCTCGTCTCGAGTGGGGGCATGCACGTGCGCTTTCCTCCCGAGCTGTAGCAGCAGTGTCACGCTTCACTTCGGCGTGATCAAGGGATCTATGGCTTTCCAAGGAGGCTTTTCCCACGAGGTTTTCCCACGAGGCTTTCCCACAGGGCTGTCCCACGTCCACCGTGGTGTGAATCGATCCTCAGCTTGAAAGTCGAGGCAGTGCAGGGAAAACAGGTTTCCCTGGAATGGACTGAGACATCTGGGGGAATCTGGGAATGGTGGCACGACCCTGGAGTTCTCTCGCCTTTCCTGTGGAGAGCGCCTTCTCTTGAGATGCGACGGGAACGACGGGAATTCCTCCCGCCACGCAGGGTATAC
>NW_017216821.1:0-12943 GCF_001704415.2 Capra hircus | reverse complement strand
GGAACTTCCAAAGGGTCTTTACACCCTTGCTGCAAATCAAAGAAGTTCCCGCGACATACCCGTCTCCACTCAAGAGGAAGCAGATAGTTCCACCCACATCCAGAGGAGCCCCGTTTCCGCCTCATAGCTCGAGAGGAGGGATCCTTTCCCTGCGAGGTCGGGAAAGAATTCCGGCGTTCCCGCATCTCAAGAGGAGGCGCTCTCCACAGGAAAGGCGAGAGGAACTCCAGGGACATGCCACCATTCTCCGAGTCCCCCAGATGTCTCGGTCCATTCCAGGGAAACCTGTTTCCCCGAAATGATCGACTTTCAAGCGAGGACCGACTCACACCACTGTGGCACGTGGGACAGCCCTGTGGGCAAAGCCTCGTGGGAAAGCCTCGTGGTAAAGCCTCGAAGGAAAGCCACAGATACCTTGATCCACGCGAAGGAAGCGCGACACTGCTGCTACAGCTGGGGAGGAAAGCGCACGTGCATGCCCTCAACCGAGACGAGGACTGACTCCCCTGGGGAGACTCCAGCAGTACACCAAAGATCCATGTCAGCACTGGAGAGGAATCCTCAGGTTACGGCACCGACTCTACGCAAGGTCTGAGGCACCGGCATCGACGGGAGAGGAATCCGGAGAGGGCCCGAGCAACTCGCATGGGGACTGGAATTTCCTGAGGCCAACAGAGCGGGTCCCTCAGGTCCCATCGTAAGTCGAGAGCACCTGCCCCAACTCGAGAATATCCAGGAGTTTCTCCCCTCCAGGCGAGATGAGGCCCATTTCCATTGCGGCATCTCGGGGCTAATCACACCTAACCTCTAGAACTGCCAAAGGGTCCTTCACACCCTTGCTGGCAACTCAAGTAAGTTCCCCAATATACCCGTCTCCACTCGAGAGGAAGCACGAGAGTCCCTCCCACATGAGGAGGAGCCCCGTTTCCGCCTCATAGCTCGAAAGAAGGGATCCTTTCCCCTGCGTGGTCGGGAAAGAATTTCCGGCATTCCCGTCGCATCTCAAGAGTAGGCGCTCTCCACAGGAAAGGCGAGAGGAACTCCAGGGTCGTGCCACCATTCCCAGAATCCCTCAGATGTCTCAGTCCATTCCAGGGAAACATGTTTTCCCTTCACTGCCTCGACTTTCAAGCCGAGGATCGACTCACACCACGGTGGCTCGTGGAACAGCCCTGTGGGAAAGCCTCGTGGAAAAGCCTCGAGGGAAAGCCTTCAGGGAAGCCACTGATTCCATGATCCAATCGCCAAGAAGCGTGACACTTCTGCTACAGCTCGGGAGGAAAGCGCACGTGCATGCCCCCACTCGAGACGAGGACTGACTCCCCTTGGGAGACTTCAGAAGTACCCCAAGATCGATGTCAGCACTGTCAGGAATCCTCAGGTTCCAGCACCGACTCCACACAAAGTCTTAGGCCCCGGCATTGATGGAAGAGGAATCCCGAGAGGCCCCTGAGCAACTTGCATGGGGACTGGCCTTTCCTGAGGCCACCAGAGCGGGTCCCTGAGGTCCCCGTCTAAGTCGAGAGCACCTGCCGCAACTCGAGAAAATCCAGGAGGTTCTCCCCTCCAGGCGAGATGAGGCCCATTTCCACTGAGGCATCTCGACGCTAATCACACCTAACCTCTGGAACTTCCAAAGCGTCCTTCACGCCCTTGCTGCAACTCAAGAAGTTCCCCGACATACCCGTCGACACTCGAGAGGAAGTACGAGAGTCCCGCCCAAATCCAGAGGAGCTCCGTTTCCGGCTCGTAGCTCGAGATGAGCGATCCTTTCCCTGATTGGTCGGGAAAGAATTCCCGGCATTCCCATCGCATCTCAAGAGGATGCGCTCTCCAAAGGAAAGGGGAGAGGAACTGCAGGGTCGTGCCACCATTCCGAGACTCACCGAGATGTCTCAGTCCATTCCACAGGAACCTGTTTTCCCTGCACTGCCTTGGCCTTCATGCCGAGGATCGACTCACACCACCGTCACACGTGGGACAGCCCTGTGGGAAAGCCCAGTGGGAAAGACTCGAGGGAAAGCCACAGATCCCTTGGTCCAGGCATGGGAAGCGTGACACTGCTGCTACAGCATGGGAGGAAAGGGCACGCTCATGCCCCCACTCGAGACGAGGCCTGACTCCCTTGTGGAGACTCGAGAAGTACCACAAAATCCCATGTCAGCACTGGAGAGGAATCCTCAGCTTCCGGCCCCGACTCCACACAAGGTCTTAGGCCCCGGCATCGACGAGAGAGGAATCACGAGAGGCCCCCTAGCAACACGCATGATGACTGGCGTTTCCTGCGGCCGCCAGAGCGGGTCCCTGAAGTCCCCGTCGTAACTCGAGAGCACCTGCTGAAATTCGGGAATATCCAGGAGCCTCTCCATTCCAGGCGACATGAGGCCCATTTCCGCTGAGGCATCTCGAGACTAACCACACCTAACCTCTGGAACTTCCAAAGGGTCCTTCACACCCTTGCTGCAACTCAAGAAGTTCCCCGACATACCCGTTCCTCTTCACATTCAGCCATAATGGTGGTGTCATCTGCATATCTAAGTTTATTGATATTTCTACCGGCAATCTTGATTCCAGCTCATGTATCTTCCATCCCAGCATTTTTCATGATGTACTCTGCATATAAGTTAAATAAACAGGGTGACAATATACAGCCTTTGCATACTCCTTTTCCTTTTTGGAACCAGTCTGTTGTTCCATGTCCTACTCTAACTGTTGCTTCCTGACCTTCATCCAGATTTCTCAAGAGGCAGGTTAGGTGGTCTGGTATTCCCATCTCTTTCAGAATTGTGGCTAAGACAACAGTATAAGGACCTTTCCGATGTCAGGCCAAGGAATTGTGTTTCCAGTTATTGAGCCACACCTGATCACTGAGCACAAATTCATGAATCTGTTCCTCAAGGGGGAATGATATTCTTTTTTATACAAACTTAGTTACCTGATTTATTACCTTACCTAATTGTTCCATCTGCTGTGAAATCCCACCCCCTTACTTGTGGCAAATCTGCTAACACCTGCCTCACTGTGGGAGGGGATCTCCCATAGAAAATTTCATAAGGACAACAACTATGGGAACGTGCAGTTACCCATAATATGAGTAAGTCTGCCGGAAGCAAGCCCATCCATGTACAGTCAGTCTCTATGATCCATTTTGAAAGTGTCTCTTCAAGAGTTTGGTTGTTTCTTTCCACCATTCCAGAACACTGGGGCCTATATGCTGTATGTAATTTCCACTGATATTTAGAGCTTCACATACCTGTTAATTAACGCGGCTGCAAAGACAGGGCCATTGTCGGATTCTATACTGGTTGGAAACCCAAGTCTGGGAATTATTTCTCAAATCAGCGAGCTACTTCATTTTCTTTTTCAGATCAGGTAGGGAAGGCCTCTGCCCAATCGGAGAAGGTACCTACTATTCTAGTAAGTAATGATAACAGGTGACTGCCTTTGCTTCCCCGAAGGGCCCTCGCTTTCCCTGCATGCTGAGAACTCCACGTCTCAGCCAGTTGGAAAAGCGCTTCTTGGAGGTCATTATTCAGGGGCAATTTCCCCTGGAGCCGGGGCCATAGGGAGCGGCTCCACACTCCCAGGGAAAGGCAGAGCCACAGCCACACATCTGTCCCATCCCCTTTGCTCTGTAGGAGAGCTCTAGTGAGCCTAGGTCTGTCAGGAAAATTCTTGGCTCCTATGGGGGACACATTCTATGTGTGAAACTGCATCCAGGACCTAGGGGCCACAGGGCGCCTGTTTCTCTCGGGGGCGGAGGGGTGGGGGGCCTGAAGCAGTGCGGCCCAGCAACAGTTTCCACATCCATCCAATTGCTCTTTTCTTACCTCTGATAGAACTAGCTTTGTTCCAGCCTTTGGCAATTTGGAGGCAAGCGGGCCCCACTTCCTCCCCAAGGAGGAATGGAACCTACTTTGAGTGGAAAGGCCCCTCACGGAGCTGAACCCAGGAAGGCACCCAGTCATGTCTGACACATTCCTGTATCCTGCTTCTTCATGAGCAATACCGCTATAAGCTAGGAATGTCTTTCCAAGGCTCAGAAAGGACAGGGGAGATGCATGGTGCTGCCTCTGGAATTTCGGTCCTCTGAGCAGACCTGGAGGTCTCCCCTTGAAGGAGCTAACCAGTTTCTTCCAAATACAGGCTTGCAAACACACACTGGGTGGCTGCCTCTTCTTCCCTGAAGGACGATCACTTTCCCCGCATCCTGTGAACTCTGCATCCCAGCCTGCTGGAAAAGCGCTTCTTGGAGGTCATTTTTCAGGGACAATTTTCCCTGGAGCCCGGGGCTGTAGGGAGGGCCCCAGGCTCGCTGGGAAAGGCAGAGTCACATCCACAGTCTGTTCTACCCCTTTTGCCCTGTGGGAGAGTTCTAGTGAGCCTAGGTCTGTCAGGAAAACTCTTGGCTCCTATGGGGACACACCCTGTGTGTTAACCTGCATATCGGACCTAGGGGCCACAGGGTGCCTGTTCCTCTCGGGGGGAACCCTGAAGTGGTGCGGCCCAGCAACAGCCTGAACATCCATCCGATTGCTCTTTTCTTCCTTCTGATAGAGCTAGCTTTGCTTCTCGCTTTGTCATTTCGGAAGCCAGGGGGAGCCCCACCGCTGTTGTCCTGGGGTCTATTGGAGGTACCGGGTCTATTGGACCCCAGCATGGCACCCGACCCCCTCAGACACACTCCTGCAGCCTCCTTCCCCATGGGCAGGACTGTTCTGACCTAGGAATGTGTTCCCAAGGCTCAGAAAATGCAGGGAGACACACGGCCCTGACTCTGGAACTGAGGCCATTGGAGCAGGCCTAGAGGTCTGACGTCTGAGACGCCAAACACTTGCTGCAAGATACAGGTGTGAAAACACACTCACTGGGGCTGCCTTTCCTTCCTCCAAGGAAGATAGCTTTTCCAGTCTCCTCCGTGCTGAGTCATACAAGGCTGGAAAGGTCTGGCTTAGAGGGCATTTCTCAGCGGCAATGGCCCCTGAGGCCCTGCACACAGGGAGGGATCCTACCCTCCCGGGGAAGTCAAAGCAACCTCCAAACAACTGTTCTATCATCTTTCCTCTGCAGGAGGGAGCTAGTGAGCCCAGGTCTGTCTGGAACGTTGTTGGATCCTGCGGGGAAATCATCCTGGGAGCCCACCTGGATACCAGTCGTAGGGGCTAAAATTCGCATTTTCCTTCCTTGGAGCCCTAACGCAGTACAGCCTAGCAACTGGTTGAAAATCCATCCTGTTGCTGTTTTCTTCCATCTGACAGAGCGAGCTTTGCTCCCCATTTTGGGATTTCAGAAGCAAGGTGGTGGCCTGCAACTCCTTGCCTGGGGTCCATTGGAGGTGCAAGGTGCCCTCGACCAGGTGACCCCAGCATGACACCTGGCCCCCTCAGACACACTCCCGCAGCCTGCTTCCCCATGGGCAGGACTGCTCTCACCTAGGAATGTGTTTGCAAGGCCAGGAAACTGCAGGGAGACACAAGACCCTGATTCTGGCATTGAGTCTGTTGGAACAGGCCTGCAGGTCTTCTGTCTAACAAGCCAAACACTTGCTGCAAGATACAGGCCTGAAAACACACTCTTGGGCTGCCTTTCCTTCCTCCAAGGAAGAGAGTTTTCTCAGACTCCTGTGGGCTGAGAGCCACACAGGGCTGAAAAGCACTTGCTGGGAGATTATTTTTCATTGGCCATGGCCCCTGAGGCCCTGTGCTCAGGGAGGGCTCCCTCCCTCCCAGGGAAAGTCAAAGGAAGCTCCAAACGGCTGTTCAATCATGTTTCTGAGAGAGTCATTGCCAAGGCAGGTTTCTAAGAAGTTCAAGGGTCCCCAAGGAGAGAGGGGTCTAGAATTCTCAAGGAGGAAGAAAGGACAAACTGTTTTCCCCTCTACATTCCTTAGGATTATATAACAATCATGCATCCTTCTTGAGGACGGTCTCTGGAAAAAACCTTCTGGCTAATCCTGTCATCTTAAAATGTAAATTATGGGAGTAGGTCTAGTGAGTCTTTACAACCTCCAGACATTCTTTTGTTCGTTGTCATAACTTATTGGAGAGTATATAACTCCATTACCAACACTAGCAAGGGGGTACACTTTCTGCCCCTTGTGATGTCTCTGTCAGAAGCTTTCTCTATCTCCTTTATACTTTAATAAAACTCTATTGCACAAAAGCTCTGAGCAATCAAGCCTCGTCTTGGGCCCTGGATTGAATTCTTCTCCTCCATAAGCCAACAATCCCAGCATCTTTTCGTGGTTCAGCAACAATACTTCATTTCCTCTGCAGGAGAGAGCTAGTGAGCTTAGGTCTGTCTGGAACATTCTTGGATCCTGTGGGGAAAATATCCTGTGCACACATCTGGATAATGGCCTAGAGGCCAAAATTTGCATTTCTTTCCCGGGGAGCCCTAACGTGGTGTGACTTAGCAACTGCTTGGAAATCCATCCCATTGCTGTTTTCCTCCTTCTGACAGAGCTAGCTTTGTTCCCTGCTTTGGGATATCTCAACCGAAGGGCCAGTGCATAGCTACTCGCCTGGGGCCCATTGGATGTGCAAGGTGCCCTCGACTAGGTGACACTAGCATGGCACTCAGCCCGCTCAGACACACTCCCGAGGCTTCTTTCTCATGGGAAGCACTGCTCCAACCTAGGAATGTGTCTGCAATGCTTGGAAAGTGCAGTGAGACACACAGCCCTGACTCTGCAATTGAGGCCCTCAGAGCAAGCCTGCAGCTCTGATGTCTGAGAAGCAAAACACTTGCTGCAAAGAGAGGCCTGAAAACACACTCTCTGTGGATGACTTTCCTTCCTCTAAGGAAGATAGTTTTCCCAGTCTCCTGCTTCCTGAATGTCACACAGCTGGAATGCGCTTGCTTGGAGGTCGTGATTCAGTGGCAATGACCCCTGAGGCCCTTTGCCCAGGGAGGGCTCCCACACTCACAGGCAAATCAAAGCAACTTCCAAGTGAGTCAGCTCTTCACATCAAATGGCCAAAGTATTGGAGTTTCAGGTTCAGTATTAGTCCTTCCAATGTATGTTCAGACCTGATTTCCTTTAGGATGGAGTGGTTGCGTCTCCTTGTAGTCTAAGCGACCTACAAGCATCTTCTCCAACACCACAGTTCAAAAGCATCCAATTTTCAGCTGTCACTTTCTTTATAGTACATCTTTCATATCCATCCATGACATATGGAAAAACCATAGCCTTGACTGGATGGATCTTTGTTGGCAAAGCAACGTCTCGGCTTTTTAATATGCTGTCTAGTTTGGTCATCACTTTTCTTCCAAGTCATAAATATGTTTTAAGTTCATGGAGGCAGCCATCACCTGCAGTGATTTCCAAGCCCCCAAAAATAGTCTGCTGCTGTTTCCAATGTTTTCCCATCTATTTGCCATGAAGTGATGAGACTGGATGCAATGATTTTAGTTTTCTGAATGCTGAGCTTTAAGCTAACTTTTTCACTCTCCTCTTTCACTTTCATCAGGAGACTCTTTAGTTCTTCTTCACTTTCTGCCATAAGGGTGGTGTCGTCTGCATATCTGAGATTCTTGATATTTCTCCCAGCAATCTGGATTCCAGCGTGTGCTTCCTCCAGCCCAGTGTTTCTCATGATGTACTCTGCGTATAAGTTAAATAAGCAGGGTGACAATATACAGCCTTGACATATTCCTTTTCCTATTTAGAACCAGTCTGTTGTTCCATGTCCAGTTCGAACTGTTTCTTCCTGACCTGCATACAGGTTTCTCAAGAGACAGGTCAGGTGGTCTGGTATTCCCATCTCTTTCAGAATTTTTCCCAGTTTATTGTGATCCACACAGTCAAAGGCTTTGGCATAGTCAATAAAGCAGAAATAGATGTCTTTTTTTCTGGAACTCTCTTGCTTTTTCAATGATCCAGTGGATGTTGGCAGTTTGATCTCTGGTTTCTCTGCATTTTTTTAAATCCCTCTTGAACATTTGGAAGTTGACAGTTCATGTGAACTTGGAGAATTTTGAGCATTACTTTACTAGTGTGTGAGATGAGTGCAATTGTGCAGCAGCTTGAATATTCTTTGTCATTGCCTTTCTTTGGGATTGGAATGAAAACTGACCTAATGACTAGATGTTTTCAATTGCATATGCTGAAAGAACTGGCTGTGCAGTTTTGAAGAAAAAAAAATCATTTTAACCCATTTTCTCTGAAGTGCAAGGCATATCATGGCCATCCCTGAATCATAAAGTCACCTTTTCTTTATGTAGTCATAGTTTCATGCCTAAATTATAGGCCAACTCATGCTCAAATTGACTCTGATGTCAGGGGCAGATCAACTAATAAAAAGCTTGGATTGTCCCTCTGGAGGAAAGTGAGATCTTGGTCCCACGAGAAGAATCTGAAGGGTTAAGGGAACTTGCAAGAGTGGGGAAAGCTTAGTCCATCCTACATGTACCAAAATCTTAAATAAGGCTTATTTACTTTACCGAAGTAAAAAAACAGATGATGAAAACAATTATAAATCAATGAAAGGTAAAGAAACTCATAGTCTATTATCAAAAATTGCATTCTAAGAAAACTTTGTGCTCTTAACCTAGAGAGGAGACTAAATTCCATCTGGAACCAGCTTACCAGAAGACAAACAAACAAACAAACAAATTATCAGTAAGCTTAAAAAAAGTATATTCCATATATGTTGAAGTAGCAGTATTTCTGCAAAGGCATCAGTGTGAAACCATAGAGGACATGGTTAAAACCTGATTAAATAGAAATTGACAATGTAATCTGGTCACTGCTGCGACTTGAAATGCTTTAATATGATAACTGGAATTATAACTAACAGCATTTGACCAGGACATATCAGATTTTCACGGATGTCACATAATTTCTAGGATATCTATATTAGGAACTGAAGGGATCTTTGAACCTAGGAAAGAAAACAACAGTCTCAAAGGCCCTTGCTGAATCATCTATCAGCAAGGAATGTCTTTGCAAGGATCGCAAAGTGAAGGGAAAATACACCGACCTGCCTCTGCAACTTCGGTCCTCTGAGCAGATCTGGAGGTCTCCCTTTGTATAAGCTAACCTGTTCCTTCCAAATAGAGGTTTGCAACACAAAACAAGTGGCCGCCTATTCTTCCCCGAAGGAGGCTCTCTTTCCCCACATCCTGCGAACTCCCTTTCCCAGCCTCCTGGAAAAGCGCTTCTTGCAGTTCCTTTCAGAAAATCCTATGGACGGAGAAGCCTGGTAGGCTGCCAGTCCGTGGGGTCGCTGAGGGTCGGACACGACTGAGCGACTGCACTTTCATTTTCACTTTCATGCATTGGAGAAGGCAATGGCAACCCACTTACTGTTCTTGCCTGGAGAATCCCAGGGACGGGGGAGCCTAGTGGGCTACCGTCTATGGCGTCGCACCAGAGTCGAACACGACTGAAGCAACTTAACAGCAGCAGCAGCAGCAGTTCCTTTCTTAGGGGCAGTTATCCCTGAGATTGGGACCTGGAAAGGCAGAGCCACCTCCACACACACGTCTTTGTTGTCCCCTTTCCTCTGGAGGAGAGCTCTAGTGAGCCTAGGTCTGTCAGGAAAATTCTTGGCTTTGACGGGATCCCACCCGGTGTGTGAACCTGCATACCCGACCTAGGGGCCACAGGGCACCTGTTTTGCTCGAGTGGGTCCTGGAGGGGTGCAGCATAGCAAGAGCTTAAAAATCCATCCAATTTGTCTTTTTTTTTTTTTACCTCAGAGAGAACGAGTTTGCTCCACCTCCACCCTTTGGCAGTGTGGAGGGAAGAGGGCACCACCCTCTCCCAAAGGGGACATAGGGCCTACCAGGAGAGAAAGGCCCCTTGAGGAGCTGAGCCCAGGTAGGCAGCCAGTGATGTCAAGCACACTCCCGCTGCTTGCTTCTTCATGGGCACTCCCACGATCTGCTAGGAATATCTTTGCAAGGATCTCAAAGGGAAGGGGAGATACATGGCCTGTCTCTGGAACTTCAGTCCTCTGAGCAGATCTGGAGGTCTTGAGTTGTATAAGCAAACCTGTTCCTTCCAAATAGAGGCTTGCAAACACACCCCCGGTGGTTGCCTCTTCTTCCCCGAAGAAGTCTTTCTTTCCCCGCATGCTGCGAACTCCCTGTCCCAACCTCCAAGAATAGCGCTTCTTGCCATTCCTTTCTTAGAGGCAGTTATCCCTGAGCCTGGGGCCGTAGGGAGTAGCCCCACACTCACAGGGAAAGGCAAAGACTCCTCCATACATCTCCTCTATCCCCTTTGCTCTGGAGGAGAGCTCTAGTGAGCCTAGGTCTTTCAGGGAAAATTCTTGGCTTGGACAGGATCTCACCCCTGTTTTGTGAACCTGCATCTCCAACCAGGGGCCACAGAGCACCTGTTTCAGTAAAGTGGGCCCTGAAAGGGTGCAGCCTAGCAAGAGCTTGAAAATCCATTCAATTGCTGTTTTTGTACCTCTGACAGAGCGAGCTTGGCTCCACCCTTTGGCAGTGAGGAGAAAAGAGGCATGACACCCTCCCCAAGGGGACATGGGGCCTACTTCGAGAGGAAGCTGCAACTCGAGAAAATCCAGGAGGTTCTCCCCTCCAGGCGAGATGAGGCCCATTTCTGCTGAGGCATCTCGAGGCTAAATCACAACTAACCTCTGGAACTTCGAAAGGGTCCTTCACACCCTTGCTGCAAGTCAAGAAGTTCTCCGACATACCCATCTCCACTCGAGAGGAAGGACGAGGGTCCCACCCACATCCAGCGGAGCCCCGTTTCCGCCTGGTAGCTCGAGAAGAGGGATCCTTTCCCTTCGTCGTCCGGGAAAGAATTCCTGGCCTTCCCGTCGCATCTCAAGAGGAGGCACTCTCCACAGGAAAGGCGAGAGGAACTCCAGGGCCTTGCCAGCATTCCAAGAGTCCCCCAGATATCTCCGTCCATTCCAGAAGAACCTGCTTTCCCTTCACTGCCTCGACGTTCACGCCAAGGATAGACTCACACCACCGTGACATGTGGGACAGCCCTGTTCAAAAGCCTCGTGGGAAAGCCTCGATGCAAAGCGACTGATCCCTTGAACCACATGTCGGCAAGCGTGACACTGCTGCTACAGCTTGTGAGGAAATCGCAGGTGCATGCCCCCACACGAGATGAGGACTGACTCCCCTGGTGAGACTCCAGAAGTATGGAAAGATTCATGTCAGCACTGGAGAGGCATTCTCAGGGTCTGGCCCCGACTCCACACAAGGTCTTAGGCACCGGCATCGATGGGAGAGGAATCCCTATAGGCCCCATGGTAACTCGCATGGGGACTGGCCTTTCCTGAGGCCACCAGAGCGAGTCCCTGAGGTCCCCGTCGTAACTCGAGAGCACCTACCACAACTCGGTATAATCCAGGAGGTTCTCCCTCCAGGCGAGATGAGGCCCATTTTCCGCTGAGTTGTCTCGAGGCTAATCACACTTAACCTGTGGAACTTCCAAAGGGTCCTTCACACCCTTGCTGCAACTCAAGAAGTTCCCCGACAAACCCGTCTTCACTCGAGAGGAAGCACGGGGGTCCCGAGCACATCCAGAGGAGCCCCATTTCCACCTCGTAGTTCGAAATGAGGGATCCTTTCCCTGCTTCATCGGGAAAGGATTCCCGCCGTTCCCGCCGCATCTCAAGAGGAGGCGCTCTCAACAGGAAAGGCGAGAGGAACTCCAGGGTCGTGCCAACATTCCCAGAGTCCCCCAGATGTCTCAGTCCATTACAGGGAAACCTGTTTTTCCCTGCACTCCTCGACATTCACGCGGAGGATTGACTCACACTACGGTGGCACGTGGGACACCCCTGTTGGGAAGCCTCGTGGGAAAGCCTCGAGGGAAAGCCACAGATCCTTTGATCCATGCGAATGGAAGCATTACACTGCTGCTACCTCTCGGAAGGAAAGCGCACGTGCATGACCCCACTCGAGCCGAGGACTGACTCCCAGGGCAGACTCCAGAAGTACCCTAGATGCATGTCAGCCCTGGAGAGGAATCCTCAGGTTTGAACACAACTCCACACAAGGTCTTAGGCCCCTGGCATCGACGGGAGAGGAATCCTGAGAGGAGCCCCTAGCAACTCGCATGGCGACTGGCCTTTCTTGAGGCAACCAGAGCGGGTCCTGAGGTCCCTGTCGTAACTCGATAGCACCTGCCACAACTCGAGAAAATCCAGGAGGTTCTCCCCTTCAGGCGAGATGAGGCCCATTTCCGCTGAGGCGTCTTGAGGCTAAACACACCTAACCTCTGGAACTTCCAAAGGGTCCTTCCCACACTTGCTGCAACTCAAGAAGTTCCCCCGACATACCCGTCTCCACTCGAGAGGAAGCACGAGAGTCCCCGCCCACATCCAGAGGAGCCTGGCTTCCACCTCGTAGCTCTAGATGACGGATTCTTTTCCAGCTTCGTCTGGAAAGAATTCCCGGGCTTTCCCGTCGCAACTCAAGAGGAGGCGCTCTCACAGGAAAAGCGAGAGAAACCCCAGTGTCGTGCCACAATTCCAAGGAACCCCCAGATGTCAGTCCATTCCAGAGGAACTTGCTTTCCCTGCACTGCCTCTACTTTCACGCCGAGGATCCACTCACTACACCATGGAACGTGGGTCAGCCCTGTGGGAAAGCCTCGTCCGAAAAGCCTCGAGGGAAAGCCACAGATCCCTTGATCCACGCGACGGGAAGTGTGACACTGCTGCTACAGTTCCTGAGGAGCGCTCACGTGCATGCCCCCACATGAGATGAGCACAGACTCCCCAGGGGAAACTCCAGAAGTAAGCCAAGATCCATGTCATCACTGAAGAGGAATCCTCAGGTTCCAGCCCGACTCCACAAAGGTCTTAGGCCCGACATCGACCGAGAGGAATCCCGAAAGGCGCCTTGCAACTCCCATGGGTACTGGCCTTTTCCTGAGGCCACCAGAGCGGGTCCCTGAGGTCTGCTGTCGTAACTCGAGAGACCCTGCCAACTCTAGAAA
>NW_017216820.1:0-23184 GCF_001704415.2 Capra hircus | reverse complement strand
CTGTGAAAGTGCTGCACTCATATGCCAGGCAGAATTTTGGGAAACCTCAGTCAAGGCAATGCAAAGGAATGTTCAAACTACTGCAGCAATTGACTGCTCATGCCCCCAGGGTCGGGGAGCCTGGTGGGTTGCCATTCTTATATGGGTCACAACAGAGTAGACATGACTGAAGGCAGCAGCAGTGCAACACTAGTGAAGTAATGCTCAAATTTCTCAGCAAAAGGAGCTTCTAACAGAATGTGAACCAGTAACTTGCAGATGTTCAAGCTGGAATTTAAAAAGGCAGAGGAACCAGGATCAACTTGCGCTAAACATCACATTGGATCATGTGAGAACAGCAAGAGAGTTCCAAAAAAAAAAAAACACTTCACTTCTTGTCTTATTTACGTTGCCAAAGCCCCTTTTGAGCTCGTGGAATCACAACTAAATTGTGAAAATTCTTAACAAGAAGATGGGTCATATAAGATCACCTATCTGCCTCCTGGAGAATACGCTGTAGGGCAGGTCAAGAAAGCAGCAGTTAGAATATGAGAAAAGGGATCACTGGTTCAGAATTGGAAAAGGAGTAGCATCATGTTGTATATTGTTACCTCCCCTGGGATTAATTTAAGTCTATATCATCATCTTTTTTTTCTTTTTTTTAAATAATTTTTTAAAATTTTAAAATCTTTAATTCTTACATGCGTTCCCAAACATGAACCCCCCTCCCCCTCCCTCCCCACAACATCTCTCTGGGTCATCCCCATGCATCAGCCCCAAGCAAGCTGCACCCTACGTCAGACATGGACTGGCGATTCAATTCTTACATGACAGTATACATGTTAGAATTCCCATTCTCCAAATCATCCCACCCTCTCCCTCTGCCTCTGAGTCCAAAAGTCCGTTATACACATCTGTGTCTTTTTTCCTGTCTTGCATACAGGGTCGTCATTGCCATCTTCCTAAATTCCATATATATGTGTTTAGTATACTGTATTCGTGTTTTTCTTTCTGGCTTACTTCACTCTGTATAATCTGGCCTCCAGTTTCATCCATCTCCATCAGAACTGAATTCAAATGAATTCTTTTTTAACGGCTGGAGTAATACTCCCAATTGTGTATATGTTACCACTGCTTTCTTATCCATTCATCTGCTGATGGACATCTAGGTTGTTTCCCATGTCCTGGCTATTATAAACAGTGCTGCGATGAACATTGGGGTACATGTGTCTCTTTCAATTCTGGTTTCCTCAGTGTGTATGCCCAGAAGTGGGATTGCTGGGTCATAAGGTAGTTCTATTGCAATTTTTTAAGGAATCTCCACACTGTTCTCCATAGTGGCTTGTACTAGTTTGCATTCCCACCAACAGTGTAGGAGGGTTTCCCTTTTCTCCACACCCTCTCCAGCATTTATTTGGCTTGCAGATTTTTGGATCGCAGCCATTCTGACTGGTGTGAAGTGGTACTTCATTGTGGTTTTGATTTGCATTTCTCTAATAATGAGTGATGTTGAGCATCTTTTCATGTGTTTGTTTAGCCATCTGTATGTCTTCTTTGGAGAAATGTCTATTTAGTTCTTTGGCCCATTTTTTGATTGGGTCATTTATTTTTCTGGAATTGAGCTGCATAAGTTGCTTGTATATTTTTGAGATTAGTTGTTTGTCAGTTGCTTCATTTGCTATTATTTTCTCCCATTCCGAAGGCTGTCTTTTCACCTTGCTTATAGTTTCCTTTGTTGTGCAGAAGCTTTTAATTTTAATTAGATCCCATTTGTTTATTTTTGCTTTTATTTCCAGAATGCTGGGAGGTGGATCATAGAGGATCCTGCTGTGATTTATGTCGGAGAGTGTTTTGCCTATGTTCTCCTCTAGGAGTTTTATAGTTTCTGATCTTACATTTAGATCTTTAATCCATTTTGAGTTTATTTTTGTGTACGGTGTTAGAAAGTGATCTAGTTTCATTCTTTTACAAGTGGTTGACCAGTTTTCCCAGCACCACTTGTTAAAGAGATTGTCTTTACTCCATTGTATATTCTTGCCTCCTTTGTCAAAGATAAGGTGTCCATATGTGTGTGGATTTATCTCTGGGCTTTCTATTTTGTTCCATTGATCTATATGTCTGTCTTTGTGCCAGTACCATACTGTCTTGATGACTGTGGCTTTGTAGTAGAACCTGAAGTCAGGCAAGTTGATTCCTCCAGTTCCATTCTTCTTTCTCAGATTGCTTTGGCTATTCGAGGTTTTTTGTATTTCCATACAAATCTTGAAATTATTTGTTCTAGTTCTGTGAGAAATGTGGCTGGTAGCTTGACAGGGATTGCATTGAATTTGTAAATTGCTTTGGGTAGTATACTCATTTTCACTATATTGAATCTTCCGATCCATGAACATGGTATATTTCTCCATCTATTAGTGTCCTCTTTGATTTCTTTCATCAGTGTTTTATAGTTTTCTATATATAGGTCTTTAGTTTCTTTAGGTAGATATATTCCTAAGTATTTTATTCTTTTCGTTGCAATGGTGAATGAAATTGTTTCCTTAATTTCTTTTTCTACTTTCTCATTATTCATGTATAGGAATGCAAGGGATTTCTGTGTGTTGATTTTATATCCTGCAACTTTACTATATTCATTGATGAGCTCTAGTAATTTTCTGGTGGAGTCTTTAGGGTTTTCCATGTAGAGGATCATGTCATCTGCAAACAGTGAGAGTTTTACTTCTTCTTTTCCAATTTGGATTCCTTTTAATCTTTTTCTGCTCTGATTGCTGTGGCCAAAACTTCCAGAACTATGTTGAATAGTAGCGGTGAAAGTGGACACCCTTGTCTTGTTCCTGGACTTTAGGGGAAATGCTTTCAATTTTTCACCATTGAGGATAATGTTTGCTGTGGGTTTGTCTTAGATAGCTTTTATTATGTTGAGGTATGTTCCTTCTATTCCTGCTTTCTGGACAGTTTTTTATCATAAATGGATGTTGAATTTTGTCCAAGGCCTTCTCTACATCTATTGAGATAATCATATGGTTTTTATTTTTCAATTTGTTAATGTGGTGAATTACATTGATTGATTTGCGGATATTGAAGAATCCTTGCATCCCTGGGATAAAGCCCACTTGGTCATGGTGTATGATCTTTTTAATGTGTTGTTGGATTCTGATTGCTAGAATTTTTGTTGAGGATTTTTGCATCTATGTTCATCAGTGATATTGGCCTGTAGTTTTTCCTTTTTTGTGACATCTTTGTCCAGGTTTTGGTATTAGGGTGATGGTGGCCTCATAGAATGAGTTTGGAAGTTTACCTTCCTCTGCAATTTTCTGGAAGAGTTTGAGGAGGATAGGTGTTAGCTCTTCTCGAAATTTTTGGTAGAATTCAGCTGTGAAGCCATCTGGACCTGGGCTTTTGTTTGCTGGAAGATTTCTGATTACCGTTTCAATTTCCGTGCTTGTGATGGGTCTGTTAAGATTTTCTATTTCTTCCTGGTTCAGTTTTGGAAAAGTGTACTTTTCTAAGAATTTGTCCATTTCTTCCACGTTGTCCATTTTATTGGCATACAACTGCTGATAGTAGTCTCTTATGATCCTTTGTATTTCTGTGTTGTCTGTTGTGATCTCTCCATTTTCATTTCTAATTTTATTGATTTGATTTTTCTCTCTTTGCTTCTTGATGAGTCTGGCTAATGGTTTGTCAATTTTATTTATCCTTTCAAAGAACCAGCTTTTGGCTTTGGTTGATTTTTGCTATGGTCTCTTTTGTTTCTTTTGCATTTATTTCTGCCCTAATTTTTAAGATTTCTTTCCTTCTACTAACTCTGGGGTTCTCCAACTCTTCCTTTTCTAGTTGCTTTAGTTGCAGAGTTAGGTTATTTATTTGACTTTTTTCTTGTTTCTTGAGGTATGCCTGTATTGCTATGAACTTTCCTCTTAGCACTGGCTTTTATAGTGTCCCACAGGTTTTGGGTTGTCGTGTTTTCATTTTCATTAGTTTCTATGCATACTTTGATTTCTTTTTTGATTTCTTCTGTGATTTGTTGGTTATTCAGAAGTGTGTTGTTCAACCTCCATATGTTGGAATTTTTAATAGTTTTTCCTCCTGTAATTGAGATCTAATCTTAATGCATTATGGTCAGAAAAGATGCTTGGAATGATTTCGATTTTTTTGAATTTATCAAGTTTAGATTATGGCCCAGGATGTGATCTATCCTGGAGAAGGTTCCATGAGCACTTGAAAAAAAAGTGAAATTCATTGTTTTGGGGTGAAATGTCCTATAGATATCAATTAGGTCTAACTGATCTAATGTATCATTTAAAGTTTGCGTTTCTTTGTTAATTTTCTGTTTAGTTGATCTGTCCATAGGTGTGAGTGGGGTATTAAAGTCTCCCACTATTATTATGTTATTGTTGATTTCCCCTTTCATACTTGTTAGCATTTGTCTTACATATTGCTGTGCTCCTATATTGGGTGCATATATATTTATAATTGTTATATCTTCTTCTTGGATTGTTCCTTTGATCATTATGTAGTGGCCTTCTTTGTCTCTTTTCACAGCCTTTGTTTTAAAGTCTATTTTATCGGATATGAGTATTGCCACTCCTGCTTTCTTTTGGTCTCTATTTGCGTGGCATATGTTTTTCCAGCCCTTCACTTTCAGTCTGCATGTGTCCCTTGTTTTGAGGTGGGTCTCTTGTAAGCAGCATATAGAGGGGTCTTGTTTTTGTATCCATTTGGCCAGTCTTTGTCTTTTGGTTGGGGGCGTTCACCCCATTTACGTTTAAGGTAATTATTGATAAGTGTGATCCCGTTACCATTTACTTTATTGTTTTGGGTTCGGGTTTATACACCCTTTTCGTGTTTCCTGTCTAGAGACTATCCTTTAGAATTTGTTGGAGAGCTGGTTTGGTGGTGCTGAATTCTCTCAGCTTTTGCTTGTCTGTAAAGCTTTTGGTTTCTCCTTCGTATTTGAATGAGATCCTTGCTGGGTACAGTAATCTGGGCTGTAGGTTATTGTCTTTCATCACTTTAAGTATGTCTTGCCATTCCCTCCTGGCCTGAAGAGTTTCTATTGAAAGATCAGCTGTTATCCTAATGGGAATCCCCTTGTGTGTTATTTGTTGTTTTTCCCTTGCTGCTTTTAATATTTGTTTCTTTGTGTTTGATTTTTGTTAATTTGATTAATATGTGTCTTGGGGTGTTTCGCCTTGGGTTTATCCTATTTGGAACTCTCTGTGTTTCTTGGACTTGGGTGATTATTTCCTTCCCCATTTTAGGGAAGTTTTCAACTATTATCTCCTCAAGGATTTTCTCATGATCTTTCTTTCTGTCTTCTTCTTCTGGGACTCCTATAATTCGAATGTTGGAGCGTTTCATATTGTCCTGGAGGTCTCTGAGATTGTCTTCATTTCTTTTCATTCGTTTTTCTTGTTTCCTCTCTGATTCATTTATTTCTACCATTCTATCTTCTATTTCACTAATCCTATCTTCTGCCTCCGTTATTCTACTAATTGTTGCCTCCAGAGTGTTTCTGATCTCATTTATTGCATTATTCATTATATTTTGACTCTTTTTTATTTCTTCTAGGTCCTTGTTAAACCTTTCTTGGCATTTTCTCAATCCTTGTCTCTAGCCTATTTATCTGTGATTCCATTTTGATTTCAAGATTTTGGATCATTTTCACTATCAATATTCGGAATTCCTTCTCCGGTAGATTCCCTACTTCTTCCACTTTTGTTTGGTTTGGTGGGCAACTCTCCTGTTCCTTTACCTGCTGAGTATTCCTCTGTCTTTTCATCTTGGTTATATTGCTGCGTTTGGGGTGGCCTTTTTATATTCTGGGAATTTGTGGAGTTCTCTTTATTATGGAGCTTCCTCACTTTGGGTGGGGTTCTGTCAGTGGCTTGTCAAGGTTTCCTGGTTAGGGAGGCTTGTGTTGGAGTTTTGGTGGGTGGAGCTGGGTTTCTTCTCTCTGGAGTGCAATGGAGTGACCCGTAATGGGTTACGAGACATCAAAGGTTTTGGGATAATTTTGAGCTGCCTGTATATTGAAGCTCAGGGGAGTGTTCCTGTGTTGCTGGAGAATTTGCGTGGTATGTCTTGTTTTGGAATTTGTTGGCCCTTGGGTGGAGCTTGGTTTCGGTGTAGGTATGAAGGCATTAGATGGGCTCCTATTGCTTAATGTTCCCTGAATTCAAGAGTTCTCTAATGTTTTCAGGCTTTGGTTTTAAGCCTTCTGCTTCTGGTTTTCAGTTTTATTTTTACAGTAGCCTCTAGACTTCTCCATCTATACAGCACCGATGATAAAACATCTAGGTTAAAGATGAAAAGTTTCTCCACATTGAGGGACACTCAGAGAGGTTCACTGAGTTACAAGGAGAAGAGAAGATGGAGGGGGTAGTTAGAGGTAACTGGAATGAGATGCGGTGAGATCAAAAGAGAAGAGAGCAAGCTAGCCAGTAGTCACTTCCTTATGTGCGCTTTATAGTCTGGACCGCTCAGAGGTATTTACAGAGTTATACGGGGAAGAGGAGAGGGAGGAAGTAGACAGAGGTGACCAGGAGGATCAGAGAGAGGAATGAGTAGGAGAGAGACAAACCCTGCCAGTAACCTGTTCCTTAGGTGTTCTCCACCGTCTGGAACACACAGAGATTCACAGAGTTGGATAGAGGAGAGATGGGGGAGAAAAGAGACAGAGGCCACCTGGTGGAGAAAAAGGAGAGTCCAGAGGAGGAGAGAGTGGTCAAGCCAGTAATCTTGCTCTCAGGTAAACTGGGATAGTGAAGTTTGGGTTTTTAAATGTACAAAATTGACCACAAAAACCTAAGAGCAAAGATTAAAAATCTAGAGTAGAGGTTGGATTTTCAAAGATACAATATTAGAGAGAAGCAGAAGGAAAAAGGAAGAAAGAAAGAAAAAAAAAAAGAAAAAGAATTATTAAAAAACAAACAAACAAACAAACAAACAATCAAAAAAAAAAAAAGCCATCAACAACCATCCAAAGACTGTATACGGTGTTTGCCTTAAAAAAAAAAAAAAAAAGTCTTTTTTAAAAAACAAACAAAAAAAATATAGTAATAATAGGTTATAGAAATAAAAATTAGAGGAGAAATAGAAGACAACAATTAAAAAAAAGTTAGAAAAAAAAAAGCAAAAAAAAAAAAAAAGGAATGATTTTAAAAATATTAAAAATATCTGGCCCTTTCCGGTGTAATGGGCCATGTGGGATCACTTCCCAGGTGGTTCCCTCTGTTTAACTTCTTCTTCTTTTTTTTTTTTTATTTTATTTTATTTTTATTATTATTTTTTTTGCTTTTTTGCTTTTTTTTTTTTAATTTTAAAATCTTTAATTCTTACATGCATTCCCAAACATGAACCCCCCTCCCACCTCCCTCCCCACAACATCTCTCTGGGTCATCCCCATGCACCAGCCCCAAGCAAGCTGCAACCTACGTCAGACATGGACTGGCAATTCAATTCTTACATGACAGTATACATGTTAGAATTCCCATTCTCCCAAATCATCCCACCCTCTCCCTCTCCCTCTGAGTCCAAAAGTCTGGTATACACATCTGTGTCTTTTTTCCTGTCTTGCACACAGGGTCGTCATTGCCATCTTCCTAAATTCCATATATATGTGTTAGTATACTGTATTGGTGTTTTTCTTTCTGGCTTACTTCACTCTGTATAATCGGCTCCAGTTTCATCCATCTCATCAGAACTGATTCAAATGAATTCTTTTTAACGGCTGAGTAATACTCCATTGTGTATATGTACCACTGCTTTCTTATCCATTCATCTGCTGATGGACATCTAGGTTGTTTCCATGTCCTGGCTATTATAAACAGTGCTGCGATGAACATTGGGGTACATGTGTCTCTTTCAATTCTGGTTTCCTCGGTGTGTATGCCCAGAAGTGGGATTGCTGGGTCATAAGGTAGTTCTATTTGCAATTTTTTTAAGGAATCTCCACACTGTTCTCCATAGTGGCTGTACTAGTTTGCATTCCCACCAACAGTGTAGGAGGGTTCCCTTTTCTCCACACCCTCTCCAGCATTTATTGCTTGCAGATTTTTGGATCGCAGCCATTCTGACTGGTGTGAAGTGGTACCTCATTGTGGTTTTGATTTGCATTTCTCTAATAATGAGTGATGTTGAGCATCTTTTCATGTGTTTGTTAGCCATCCATATGTCTTCTTTGGAGAAATGTCTATTTAGTTCTTTGGCCCATTTTTTTGATTGGGTCGTTTATTTTTCTGGAATTGAGCTGCAGAAGTTGCTTGTATATTTTTGAGATTAGTTGTTTTGTCAGTTGCTTCATTTGCTATTATTTTCTCCCATTCAGAAGGCTGTCTTTTCACCTTGCTTATAGTTTCCTTTGTTGTACAGAAGCTTTTAATTTTAATTAGATCCCATTTGTTTATTTTTGCTTTTATTTCCAGAATTCTGGGAGGTGGATCATAGAGGATCCTGCTGTGATTTATGTCGGAGAGTGTTTTGCCTATGTTCTCCTCTAGGAGTTTTATAGTTTCTGATCTTACATTTAGATCTTTAATCCATTTTGAGTTTATTTTTGTGTACGGTGTTAGAAAGTGATCTAGTTTCATTCTTTTACAAGTGGTTGACCAGTTTTCCCAGCACCACTTGTTAAAGAGATTGTCTTTACTCCATTGTATATTCTTGCCTCCTTTGTCAAAGATAAGGTGTCCATATGTGTGTGGATTTATCTCTGGGCTTTCTATTTTGTTCCATTGATCTATGTGTCTGTCTTTGTGCCAGTACCATACTGTCTTGATGACTGTGGCTTTGTAGTAGAGCCTGAAGTCAGGCAAGTTGATTCCTCCAGTTCCATTCTTCTTTCTCAAGATTGCTTTGGCTATTCGAGGTTTTTTGTATTTCCATACAAATCTTGAAATTATTTGTTCTAGTTCTGTGAAAAATGTGGCTGGTAGCTTGACAGGGATTGCATTGAATTTGTAAATTGCTTTGGCTAGTATACTCATTTTCACTATATTGATTCTTCCGATCCATGAACATGGTATATTTCTCCATCTATTAGTGTCCTCTTTGATTTCTTTCATCAGTGGTTTATAGTTTTCTATATATAGGTCTTTAGTTTCTTTAGGTAGATATATTCCTAAGTATTTTATTCTTTTCGTTGCAATGGTGAAAGATCAACTAAACAGAAAATTAACAAAGAAAACGCAAACTTTAAATGATACATTAGATCAGTTAGACCTAATTGATATCTATAGGAGATTTCATCCCGAAACAATGAATTTCACTTTTTTTTCAAGTGCTCATGGAACCTTCTCCAGGATAGATCACATCCTGGGCCATAAATCTAAACTTGATAAATTCAAAAAAATCGAAATCATTCCAAGCATCTTTTCTGACCATAATGCATTAAGATTAGATCTCAATTACAGGAGAAAAACTATTAAAAATTCCAACATATGGAGGTTGAACAACACACTTCTGAATAACCAACAAATCACAGAAGAAATCAAAAAAGAAATCAAAGTATGCATAGAAACTAATGAAAATGAAAACACGACAACCCAAAACCTGTGGGACACTATAAAAGCAGTGCTAAGAGGAAAGTTCATAGCAATACAGGCATACCTCAAGAAACAAGAAAAAAGTCAAATAAATAACCTAACTCTGCAACTAAAGCAACTAGAAAAGGAAGAGTTGGAGAACCCCAGAGTTAGCAGAAGGAAAGAAATCTTAAAAATTAGGGCAGAAATAAATGCAAAAGAAACAAAAGAGACCATAGCAAAAATCAACAAAGCCAAAAGCTGGTTCTTTGAAAGGATAAATAAAATTGACAAACCATTAGCCAGACTCATCAAGAAGCAAAGAGAGAAAAATCAAATCAATAAAATTAGAAATGAAAATGGAGAGATCACAACAGACAACACAGAAATACAAAGGATCACAAGAGACTACTATCAGCAGCTGTATGCCAATAAAATGGACAACGTGGAAGAAATGGACAAATTCTTAGAAAAGTACACTTTTCCAAAACTGAACCAGGAAGAAATAGAAAATCTTAACAGACCCATCACAAACACGGAAATTGAAACGGTAATCAGAAATCTTCCAGCAAACAAAAGCCCAGGTCCAGACGGCTTCACAGCTGAATTCTACCAAAAATTTCGAGAAGAGCTAACACCTATCCTCCTCAAACTCTTCCCAGAAAATTGCAGAGGAAGGTAAACTTCCAAACTCATTCTATGAGGCCACCATCACCCTAATACCAAAACCTGACAAAGATGTCACAAAAAAGGAAAACTACAGGCCAATATCACTGATGAACATAGATGCAAAAATCCTCAACAAAATTCTAGCAATCAGAATCCAACAACACATTAAAAAGATCATACACCATGACCAAGTGGGCTTTATCCCAGGGATGCAAGGATTCTTCAATATCCGCAAATCAATCAATGTAATTCACCACATTAACAAATTGAAAAATAAAAACCATATGATTATCTCAATAGATGCAGAGAAGGCCTTTGACAAAATTCAACATCCATTTATGATAAAAACTCTCCAGAAAGCAGGAATAGAAGGAACATACCTCAACATAATAAAAGCTATCTATGACAAACCCACAGCAAACATTATCCTCAATGGTGAAAAATTGAAAGCATTTCCCCTAAAGTCAGGAACAAGACAAGGGTGTCCACTTTCACCGCTACTATTCAACATAGTTCTGGAAGTTTTGGCCACAGCAATCAGAGCAGAAAAAGAAATAAAAGGAATCCAAATTGGAAAAGAAGAAGTAAAACTCTCACTGTTTGCAGATGACATGATCCTCTACATGGAAAACCCTAAAGACTCCACCAGAAAATTACTAGAGCTCATCAATGAATATAGTAAAGTTGCAGGATATAAAATCAACACACAGAAATCCCTTGCATTCCTATACACGAATAATGAGAAAGTAGAAAAAGAAATTAAGGAAACAATTCCATTCACCATTGCAACGAAAAGAATAAAATACTTAGGAATATATCTACCTAAAGAAACTAAAGACCTATATATAGAAAACTATAAAACACTGATGAAAGAAATCAAAGAGGACACTAATAGATGGAGAAATATACCATGTTCATGGATCGGAAAGAATCAATATAGTGAAAATGAGTATACTACCCAAAGCAATTTACAAATTCAATGGCAATCCCTATCAAGCTACCAGCCCACATTTTTCACAGAACTAGAACAAATAATTTCAAGATTTGTATGGAAATACAAAAAAACCTCGAATAGCCAAAAGCAATCTTGAGAAAGAAGAATGGAACTGGAGGAATCAACTTGCCTGACTTCAGGCTCTACTACAAAGCACAGTCAATCAAGACAGTATGGTACTGGCACAAAGACAGACATATAGATCAATGGAACAAAATAGAAAGCCCAGAGATAAATCCACACACATATGGACACCTTATCTTTGACAAAGGAGGCAAGAATATACAATGGAGTAAAGACAATCTCTTTAACAAGTGTGCTGGGAAAACTGGTCAACCACTTGTAAAAGAATGAAACTAGATCACTTTCTACACCGCACACAAAAATAAACTCAAATGGATTAAAGATCTAAATGTAAGACCAGAAACTATAAAACTCCTAGAGGAGAACATAGGCAAAACACTCTCAGACATAAATCACAGCAGGATCCTCTATGATCCACCTCCCAGAATTCTGGAAATAAAAGCAAAAATAAACAAATGGGATCTAATTAAAATTAAAAGCTTCTGCACAAAAGGAAAAATATAAGCAAGGTGAAAAGACAGCCTTCTGAATGGGAGAAAATAATAGCAAATGAAGCAACTGACAAACAACTAATCTCAAAAATATACAAGCAACTTCTGCAGCTCAATTCCAGAAAAATAAACGACCCAATCAAAAAATGGGCCAAAGAACTAAATAGACATTTCTCCAAAGAAGACATACGGATGGCTAACAAACACATGAAAAGATGCTCAACATCACTCATTATTAGAGAAATGCAAATCAAAACCACAATGAGGTACCACTTCACACCAGTCAGAATGGCTGCGATCCAAAAATCTGCAAGCAATAAATGCTGGAGAGGGTGTGGAGAAAAGGGAACCCTCCTACACTGTTGGTGGGAATGCAAACTAGTACAGCCACTATGGAGAACAGTGTGGAGATTCCTTAAAAATTGCAAATAGAACTACCTTATGACCCAGCAATCCCACTGCTGGGCATACACACCGAGGAAACCAGAATTGAAAGAGACACATGTACCCCAATGTTCATCGCAGCACTGTTTATAATAGCCAGGACATGGAAACAACCTAGATGTCCATCAGCAGAGGATAAGAAAGCTGTATATAAATGAGCGAAAAAACCCTCGGAGCATAGGCCATTGCATTCAATGGAACAACGGCGGAGTGGAGCGACAGGACCCCAACGGACCGGCAGAAGGATCCCCTAACAGGTTAACAGGGGCCATCCCAAACATGAACATCTCTCTGGGTGCACCAGCCCCAAGCCTGCCATACTGGCGATTCAATTCTTACATGATAATATACATGTTAGAATGCCATTCTCCCAAATCATCCCACCCTCTCCCTCTCCCTCTGAGTCCAAAAGTCCGTTATACACATCTGTGTCTTTTGCTGTCTTGCATACAGGGTCGTCATTGCCATCTTCTAAATTCCATATATATGTGTTAGTATACTGTATTGGTGTTTTTTTTCTGGCTTACTTCACTCTGTATAATTGGCTCCAGTTTCATCCATCTCATCAGAACTGATTCAAATGAATTCTTTTTAATGGCTGAGTAATACTCCATTGTGTATATGTACCACAGCTTTCTTATCCATTCATCTGCTGATGGACATCTAGGTTGTTTCCATGTCCTGGCTATTATAAACAGTGCTGCGATGAACATTGGGGTACATGTGTCTCTTTCAATTCTGGTTTCCTCGGTGTGTATGCCCAGCAGTGGGATTGCTGGGTCATAAGGTAGTTCTATTTGCAATTTTTTAAGGAATCTCCACACTGTTCTCCATAGTGGCTGTACTAGTTTGCATTCCCACCAACAGTGTAGGAGGGTTCCCTTTTCTCCACACCCTCTCCAGCATTTATTGCTTGCAGATTTTTGGATCGCAGCCATTCTGACTGGTGTGAAGTGGTACCTCATTGTGGTTTTGATTTGCATTTCTCTAATAATGAGTGATGTTGAGCATCTTTTCATGTGTTTGTTAGCCATCCGTATGTCTTCTTTGGAGAAATGTCTATTTAGTTCTTTGGCCCATTTTTTGATTGGGTCGTTTATTTTTCTGGAATTGAGCTGCATAAGTTGCTTGTATATTTTTGAGATTAGTTGTTTGTCAGTTGCTTCATTTGCTATTATTTTCTCCCATTCAGAAGGCTGTCTTTTCACCTTGCTTATATTTTCCTTTGTTGTGCAGAAGCTTTTAATTTTAATTAGATCCCATTTGTTTATTTTTGCTTTTATTTCCAGAATTCTGGGAGGTGGATCATAGAGGATCCTGCTGTGATTTATGTCTGAGAGTGTTTTGCCTATGTTCTCCTCTAGGAGTTTTATAGTTTCTGTCTTACATTTAGATCTTTAATCCATTTTGAGTTTATTTTTGTGTGCGGTGTTAGAAAGTGATCTAGTTTCATTCTTTTACAAGTGGTTGACCAGTTTTCCCAGCACCACTTGTTAAAGAGATTGTCTTTACTCCATTGTATATTCTTGCCTCCTTTGTCAAAGATAAGGTGTCCATATGTGTGTGGATTTATCTCTGGGCTTTCTATTTTGTTCCATTGATCTATATGTCTGTCTTTGTGCCAGTACCATACTGTCTTGATGACTGTGGCTTTGTAGTAGAGCCTGAAGTCAGGCAAGTTGATTCCTCCAGTTCTTCTTCTCAAGATTGCTTTGGCTATTCGAGGTTTTTTGTATTTCCATACAAATCTTGAAATTATTTGTTCTAGTTCTGTGAAAAATGTGGCTGGTAGCTTGATAGGGATTGCATTGAATTTGTAAATTGCTTTGGGTAGTATACTCATTTTCACTATATTGATTCTTCCGATCCATGAACATGGTATATTTCTCCATCTATTAGTGTCCTCTTTGATTTCTTTCATCAGTGTTTTATAGTTTTCTATATATAGGTCTTTAGTTTCTTTAGGTAGATATATTCCTAAGTATTTTATTCTTTTCGTTGCAATGGTGAATGGAATTGTTTCCTTAATTTCTTTTTCTACTTTCTCATTATTCGTGTATAGGAATGCAAGGGATTTCTGTGTGTTGATTTTATATCCTGCAACTTTACTATATTCATTGATTAGCTCTAGTAATTTTCTGGAGTCTTTAGGGTTTTCCATGTAGAGGATCATGTCATCTGCAAACAGTGAGAGTTTTACTTCTTCTTTTCCAATTTGGATTCCTTTTATTTCTTTTTCTGCTCTGATTGCTGTGGCCAAAACTTCCAGAACTATGTTGAATAGTAGCGGTGAAAGTGGACACCCTTGTCTTGTTCCTGACTTTAGGGGAAATGCTTTCAATTTTTCACCATTGAGGATAATGTTTGCTGTGGGTTTGTCATATATAGCTTTTATTATGTTGAGGTATGTTCCTTCTATTCCTGCTTTCTGGAGAGTTTTTATCATAAATGGATGTTGAATTTTGTCAAAGGCCTTCTCTTGCATCTATTGAGATAATCATATGGTTTTTATTTTTCAATTTGTTTAATGTGGTGAATTACATTGATTGATTTGCGGATATTGAAGAATCCTTGCATCCCTGGGATAAAGCCCACTTGGTCATGGTGTATGATCTTTTTAATGTGTTGTTGGATTCTGATTGCTAGAATTTTGTTGAGGATTTTTGCATCTATGTTCATCAGTGATATCTGGCCTGTAGTTTTCCTTTTTGTGACATCTTTGTCAGGTTTTTGGTATTAGGGTGATGGTGGCCTCATAGAATGAGTTTGGAAGTTTACCTTTCCTCTGCAATTTTCTGGAAGAGTTTGAGTGAGGAATAGGTGTTAGCTCTTCTCGAAATTTTTTGGTAGAATTCAGGCTGTGAAGCCGTCTGGGACCTGGGCTTTTGTTTGCTGGAAGATTTCTGATTACCAGTTTCAATTTCCCAGTGCTGGTGATGGGTCTGTTAAGATTTTCTATTTCTTCCTGGTTCAGTTTTGGAAAATTGTACTTTTCTAAGAATTTGTCCATTTCTTCCACGTTGTCCATTTTATTGGCATACAACTGCTGGATAGTAGTCTCTTATGATCCTTTGTATTTCTGTGTTGTCTGTTGTGATCTCTCCATTTTCATTTCTAATTTTATTGATTTGATTTTTCTCTCTTTGCTTCTTGATGAGTCTGGCTAATGGTTTGTCAATTTTATTTATCCTTTTGAAGAACCAGCTTTTGGTTTGTTGATTTTTGCTATGGTCTCTTTTGTTTCTTTTGCATTTATTTCTGCCCTAATTTTTAAGATTTCTTGTCCTTCTACTAACTCTGGGGTTCTCCAACTCTTCCTTTTCTAGTTGCTTTAGGTTGCTAGAGTTTAGGTTATTTATTTGACTTTTTTCTTGTTTCTTGAGGTATGCCTGTATTGCTATGAACTTTCCTCTTAGCACTACTTTTATTAGTGTCCCACAGGTTTTGGGTTGTTGTGTTTTCATTTTCATTAGTTTCTATGCATATTTTTGATTTCTTTTTTGATTTCTTCTGTGATTTGTTGGTTATTCAGAAGTGTGTTGTTCAACCCTCCATATGTTGGAATTTTTAATAGTTTTTCTCCTGTAATTGAGATCTAATCTTAATGCATTATGGTCAGAAAAGATGCTTGGAATGATTTCGATTTTTTTGAATTTATCAAGTTTAGATTTTATGGCCCAGGATGTGATCTATCCTGGAGAAGGTTCCATGAGCACTTGAAAAAAAGGTGAAATTCATTGTTTTGGGGTGAAATGTCCTATAGATATCAATTAGGTCTAACTGATCTAATGTATCATTTAAAGTTTGCGTTTCTTTGTTAATTTTCTGTTTAGTTGATCTGTCCATAGGTGTGAGTGGGGTATTAAAGTCCAAACTTCACTATCCCAGTTTACCTGAGAGCGAGATTACTGGCTTGACCACTCTCTCCTCCTCTGGACTCTCCTTTTTCTCAGGTGGCCTCTGTCTCTTTTCTCCCCCATCTCTCCTCTATCCAATAGAGGAGAATCTCTGTGTGTTCCAGACGGTGGAGAACACCTAAGGAACAGGTTACTGGCAGGATTTGTCTCTCTCCTACTCATTCCTCTCTCTGATCCTCCTGGTCACCTCTGTCTACTTCCTCCTCTCCTCTTCCCGTATAACTCTGTAAATACCTCTGAGCGGTCCAGACTATAGAGCGCACATAAGGAAGTGACTACTGGCTAGCTTGCTCTCTTCTCTTTTGATCTCACCGCATCTCATTCCAGTTACCTCTAACTACCCCCTCCATCTTCTCTTCTCCTTATAACTCAGTGAACCTCTCTGAGTGTCCCTCAATGTGGAGAAACTTTTCATCTTTAACCTAGATGTTTTATCATTGGTGCTGTATAGATGGAGAAGTCTAGAGGCTACTGTAATAATAAAACTGAAAACCAGAAGCAGGAGGCTTAAATCCAAAGCCTGAAAACATTAGAGAACTCTTGAATTCAGGGAACATTAAGCAATAGGAGCCCATCTAATGCCTTCATACCTACACCGAAACAAGTTCCACCCAAGGGCCAACAAATTCCAAAACAAGACATACCACGCAAATTCTCCAGCAACACAGGAACACTCCCCTGAGCTTCAATATACAGGCAGCTCAAAATTATCCCAAAACATTTGATGTCTCATAACCATTACGGGTCACTCCATTGCACTCCAGAGAGAAGAAACCCAGCTCCACCCACCAAAACTCCAACACAAGCCTCCCTAACCAGGAAACCTTGACAAGCCACTGATAGAACCCCACCCAAAGTGAGGAAGCTCCATAATAAAGAGAACTCCACAAATTCCCAGAATATAAAAAGGCCACCCCAAACACAGCAATATAACCAAGATGAAGAGACAGAAGAATACACAGCAGGTAAAGGAACAGGAGAGTTGCCACCAAACCAAACAAAAGTGGAAGAAGTAGGGAATCTACCGGAGAAGGAATTCGAATATTGATAGTGAAAATGATCCAAAATCTTGAAATCAAAATGGAATCACAGATAAATAGGCTAGAGACAAGGTTTGAGAAGATGCAAGAAAGGTTTAACAAGGACCTAGAAGAAATAAAAAAGAGTCAAAATATAATGAATAATGCAATAAATGAGATCAGAAACACTCTGGAGGCAACAATTAGTAGAATAATGGAGGCAGAAGATAGGATTAGTGAAATAGAAGATAGAATGGTAGAAATAAATGAATCAGAGAGGAAACAAGAACAACGAATTAAAAGAAATGAGGACAATCTCAGAGACCTCCAGGACAATATGAAACGCTTCAACATTCGAATTATAAGAGTCCCAGAAGAAGAAGACAGAAAGAAAGATCATGAGAAAATCCTTGAGGAGATAATAGTTGAAAACTTCCCTAAAATGGGGAAGGAAATAATCACCCAAGTCAAGAAACACAGAGAGTTCCAAATAGGATAAACCAAGGCGAAACACCCAAGACACATATTAATCAAATTAACAAAGATCAAACACAAAGAACAAATATTAAAAGCAGCAAGGGAAAAACACAAATAACACACAAGGGGATTCCATTAGGATAACAGCTGATCTTTCAATAGAAACTCTTCAGGCCAGGAGGGAATGGCAGGACATACTTAAAGTGATGAAAGACAATAACCTACAGCCCAGATACTGTACCCAGCAAGGATCTCATTCAAATATGAAGGAGAAATCAAAAGCTTTACAGACAAGCAAAAGCTGAGAGAATTCAGCACCACCAAACCAGCTCTCCAACAAATTCTAAAGGATATTCTCTAGACAGGAAACACGAAAAGGTGTATAAACTCGAACCCAAAACAATAAAGTAAATGGTAACGGGATCACACTTATCAATAATTACCTTAAACGTAAATGGGTTGAACGCCCCAACCAAAAGACAAAGACTGGCCGAATGGATACAAAACAAGACCCCTCTATATGCTGCTTACAAGAGACCCACCTCAAAACAAGGGACACATACAGACTGAAAGTGAAGGGCTGGAAAAAGATATACCACGCAAATAGAGACCAAAGAAAGCAGGAGTGGCAATACTCATATCGCATAAAATAGACTTTAAAACAAAGGCTGTGAAAAGAGACAAAGAAGGCCACTACATAATGATCAAAGGAACAATCCAAGAAGAAGATATAACAATTATAAACATATATGCCCCCAATATAGGAGCCCGCAATATGTAAGACAAATGCTAACAAGTATGAAAGGGGAAATCAACAATAACACATAATAGTGGGAGTCTTTTTCTTTTGTTTATGGTTTTCTTTTCTCTGAAGAGCTTTTGAGTTTAATTAGGTCCATTTGTTTGTTTTAGTTATTTTCATTATTTTCATAGACGGATCAAAAAAATATTGCTGCAATTTATGTCAGAGAGTGTTTTGCCTATGTTCCCTCTGAGAGTTTTGTAGTGTTTAGCCTCACATTTAGGTGTTAAATCCATTTTGAATTTATTTTTGTGAATGGTGTTAAAACATATTCTGATTTCACTTTTTTACATGTAGCTGTTCAGTTTTCCCAGCATCGTTTATTAAAGAGACTGTCCTTCCTCCCTTATATAGTGTTGCCTCCTTTGTCATAGATTAATTGACCCTAGGTATGTGGGTTTATTTCTAGACTTTCTATCCTGTTGCACTGATGTATGTTTCTGTTTTTTGCCTTTACTATACTGTTTTAATGACTGTAGCTCTGAAGTATATAGTCTGACATCAGGGAGCCTCATTTTACTAGCTCCATTTTTCTTTTTCATGCTTGCTTTGACTGTTTGGGGTCTTCTGCGTTTCCATACACATTTTAAGATTTTTTTGTTCTAGTTATATGAAAAATACCATTGGTAATTTGATAGGGATTGCATTGAATCTGTATCTGTAGATTTCCTTGGGTAGTACAGTCTTTGACAATATTGATTCTTCCAATCCATGAACATGGTATATGTTCTTTTCATCTGTGTTGTAAAACTTTAATCCAGTTGTCTTCTGATTGTGAGGCCGTGTTCCCTCACTGTTGACTGTTTGACCTGAGGTGACGCAGCACTGGAATCTGTGGGCTGTTTGGTAGGGCTTATGGTGGCTTCCAGAAGGCCTCTCTCCAGTGAGTGCGTCCCAGACCTGCTCTTGCAGGCTTCTGTCCCCACCTTGTGTCGCAGCTACCCCAGCAGCTCTGCAAGAGACCCACCAGTGCCAGCAGGCAGATCTGGCCCAGTCACTGATGGCATGACTACTCTTTTCTCCTGTGTCCTGTTGCACACAAGATCCCGTGTGTGTCCTCAAGAGTGGAGTTTCTTTTTCCCCAGGCCTGTGAAAGCCCTGCAGTCAGATCTCTCTGACCGTCAAAATCAGATTCTTTGCAGACTCCTCTTGTTGCCCAACCTGCAGGCTGGAAGGCTGCTGTGAGGCTCAGCACTTTCTCTCCAGTGGGAGAACTTATGTGTGCAGTGTTTCCCATTCTGTGTGTCACCCAGTCAGTGGGCGTGGGACTCGATTGTATCATGGTTGCACTTCTCTTACCATCTTGCCCTGGCTTCCCCGTTGTCCTTGGACGTAGAATATCTTTTTGGTAGGTTCCAGCATTTCTTTGTCAGTGGTTGTTCAGCAGATAATTGTGATTCCAGTGTGCTCCAGTGAGCACAAGTCCTTCTTCTCTGCAATCTGAGCTATCTCCTGAGCTATATTATCTTTAACTTAGCACAGCACAATATGTATTATGTTTTCCAGGAGCTTAAATTATGATATAATTATCATTTGAGAAAATACATTAAAATTCCAATAAAAATGTATTATGTAATTAGAATGTAAGTAGTTGAGAAATACAAGAAAGTGCTTTAGGGAACCGATTTCATGAAAATAAAATCACATTTAGGAGAAAAATCTTGAGTACACTTGATAGGATGCCTTGGAAGAAGCTTCTCTTGGGGTTTTAATCTGATCATATAGTGAATCTTCAGTAAAGGAAAAGTACTTGGATGGGAAAGCTGCGATGAGTTAAAGAATGAGTGGATAACTTAATCATATGTATTTAAAATGCACAGGAAAACCTAAGTGATGCTAATGAAAAATTTTAATGTTAATGAATTTTAGAAGTTGCCCCTTTGGTGGTTTTTGCAACTTAGTGGGTGTAATAACAATCCCTGCTTGTATTCTCATGGTACTCTACAGTTCTCTAAGCACTCATACTCAACATGTCCTTTTGCTAAATTCTTATGATTTCTTCATTAGTGTTGGGCAGGACATAATGTTCTTCTGTTTTAATGAAAGAATAAACCCATGTTCCTAAGGTCAAGTGATTTTCCCCAAACTGTACTCTTAGTATAATACTAGCAGTCAGGATAAATATCTTACTCTTTGATATTATGACATAAACAAAAATAAAAATTTTATACAAAATACTTTAAATTATATGCCCTAATATTTTTAATTGAATAAGAGATAGGGAAAATATTCTTGAGTATGTTAAGAGTAAGCTTTAAATATTTAAAGTAGCATTATGTAGGATAACATGTAGCATTAGGTAGAAGGAAGTGGCAACCTGCTCCTTTATTCTTGCCTAGAAAATCCCACGGACAGAGGAGCCTGGCGGGCTGTAGTTCATGGTGTCGCAGAGAGTCAGACACGACTGAGCAACTGAGAACACATGTAGTATAAATATGAGACAATAACAGACGTTTAGTTTGAATACTTTCAGACAAGCATAGGGAGATGCAGTAAATGATTACAGACTTGGATATTAATAACTATTTTGTCTATTTTGTATCTTGATTGAGCATTTGACAGTTTCCTTGAGATTTTAACATTTACTCTTAATAATTTTCTTCCATTTTGTAACAGAAAATAATGACAAGTTTTTTTCTAAATAATTCATTATCCTGTAATCAAATGGAAACATATTGTCATATTGTTCCACAATGCAAAGAATCTTAACATTGTAAAGTTTAACTACTGCTTCAAGTCAAACTCAATATTTAATTTCAGTGTATTGGTGGTATCCTTTTTTATTCCCTCTTTTTTTAGAGTCTTATATGGATTTTGACTGTAGGTTTCCTTGACAGTGTAACACAGGAGTTTATACTGAATACCATTAAACAAAATATCCCAAATCTTCCTTGCTGCTGCTGCTAAGTCGCTCCAGTTGTGTCCGACTCTGTGCGACCCATAGACGGAAGCCCACCACTCCTCTGTCCCTGGGATTCTCCAGGCAAGAACACTGGAGTGGGTTGTTATTTCCTTCTCCAATGCATGAAAGTGAAAAGTGAAAGTGAAGTTGCTCAGTCGTCTCCGATTCTTCGCGACCCCATGGACTGCAGCCTACCAGGCTCCTCCATCCATGGGATTTTCCAGGCAAGAGTACTGGAGTGGGGTGCCATTGCCTTACATCTCCCCAAATGTCCCACAGAACTTCTCTCTCTGTGTTGTAGTCTCTCACAAACATACGCACACACATGCAGGCACTTGCTGACACAGTCTCCTTTCCCTCTCCTAAGTAGTCTCAGGTTGCTTTCATTCTCTTTTTAAGCTTTTCTTTACTGCTGGACTCTTTGTAGCCCTTCTCTTCTATTAATTTCCACCCATTCTGTGGTTCCTTATAGCTTAAGGAACAAAATATATAGATATATTAGTGATTTGATTTATAATATGTGAAATATAATGATGTATTATAGAAGTATCACAGTTTGTAGTCTTCCTTAAGGAGTGAAGATTTGCCTTTAAATTTAACTGGATTTTTTTTTTTTTTTTTTTTTTTTTGGCCATAGTTTAATACAATAGAAAACAGTAAAAGTAGTCAGACCATCTGTGTTGTGTTTTGGTACAATATTACACTCTACCTTTAATTTCAGGGAATGGTTTTCCAAATATATAAACTGATGCAATTTCTTGAATAGGCTTATTATTGACAATAGAACTGCTGACTTGCAGTGTCCTGTACAGGGAGACTGTCTTTCCAGCTGTAGAGTTCCTTTCCTTTTCTTCCCATAAAGAGACAAAGTGAAAACCTGCCAGCATCATTATATTTGCCTGCAGGCTGTGAAACTATGATACATTCATTGTGGACTACTGTAAGGGATACAGCTGTGAAATGAGCTATAATTTAATACTGAAAGTAAAAGAACTAGTGTAAATTATTCAAATGAAATTCGTTGCAAACATTACAGTAAATAGACTTGGAAACATTCTCATTCTGTCTCTTGTACTTCAAAAATAACTTTTCTGAAGATACTATATTTTATGACGTGATGAAAGAGATGAAAATTAGGGCTGTAAGTGTTCATTAATTTATGTGGTAGGTTTCTCCTACTAGTATAGTAGGTTTTAAAATTCAAATTTAGATCTATGCTTCAGTTCAGTTCAGTCACTCAGGTATGTCTGACTCTTTGTGACACCATAGACTGCAGCACGCCAGGCTTCCTTGTCCATCACCAACTTGCGGAGCTTACTCAAACTCATGTCCATCGAGTCAGTGATGCCATTCAACCATCTCACCCTCTGTTGTCCCCTTCTCCTTCCGCCTTCAATCTTCTCCAGCATCAGAGTCTTTTTCCAATGAGTCAGTTCTTCGCATCATATGGCCAAAGTATTGGAGTTTCAGCTTCAGCATCATTCCTTCCAATGAATATTCAGGACTGATCTCCTTTAGGATGGACTGGTTGGATCTCCTTGCAGTCCAAGGGACTCTCAAGAGTCTTCTCCAACACCACAGTTCAAAAGCATCAGTTCTTCGGTGCTCATTTTTCTTTACAGTCCAGCTCTCACACCCATACATGACTACTGGAGAAACAATAGCTTTGACTAGACAGGTCTTTGTTGGCAAAGTAATGTCTCTGCTTTTTAGGTTAGTCATAGCTTTTCTTCCAAGGAGCAAGCATCTTGATTTCCTAAATATAGAAACCAATGTCAAAAGTCTCTCTTGACAGAGTGGATGGTTAACTCCTAAATGGATCATGAGCACATTGAAGGATCGTTTTAATCCTCAAGTATGCAGCCAGATAGAAGTTTTTCTT
>NW_017216819.1:0-12943 GCF_001704415.2 Capra hircus | reverse complement strand
TCTCCACTCGAGAGGAAGCACGAGAGTCCTGCCCACATCCAGAGAAGCCCCGTTTCCGCCTCATAGATCGAGAGGAGGAATCCTTTCCCTGCGTGGTCGGGAAAGAATTCCGGCGTTTCCGGTCGCATCTCAAGAGGAGGCGGTCTCCACAGGAAACACGAGGGGATCTCCAGGGTCGTGACACCATTCCTGAGTGCCAGAGATTTCTCAGTCCATTCCAGGGAAACCTGTTTTCCCTGCACTGCCTCGACTTTCAAGCCGAGGATCCACTCACACCACGGTGGCACGTGGGACAGCCCTGTGTGAAAGCCTCGTGGGAAAGCCTCGTGGGAAAGCCTCGAGGAAAGCCACAGATCCCTTGATCCACGCAAGGGAAGTGTGACACTGCTGCTACAGCTCGGGAGGAAAGCGCACGTGCATGCCCCACTCGAGACGAGGACTGACTCCCCTGGGGAGACTCCAGAAGTACCCCAAGACCATGTCAGCACTGGAGAGGAATCCTCAGGTTCCGCACGGACTCCCACAAAGATCTTAGGCCCGTCATTGACGGGAGAGGAATCCCGAAAGGCCCCGGAGCAACTCGCATGGGGACTGGCCTTTCCTGAGGCCACCAGAGCGGGTCCCTGAGGTCCCCATTGTAAGTCGAGAGCACCTGCCGCAACTCGAGAAAATCCAGGAGGTTCTCCCCTCCAGGCGAGATGAGGCCCATTTCCTGAGGCATCTCGAGGCTAATCACACCTAACCTCTGAACTTCCAAAGGGTCCTTCACACCCTTGCTGCAACTCAAGAAGTTCCCCAACATACCCGTCTCCACTGGAGAGGAAGCACGAGAGTCCGCGCCCACATCCAGAGGAGCCCCGTTTCCGCCTCATAGCTCGAGAGGAGGGATCCTTTCCCTGCGTGGTCGGGAAAGAATCCCGGCGTTCCCGTCGCATCTCAAGAGGAGGCGCTCTCCACAGGAAAGGAGAGGAACTCCAGGGTCGTGCCACCATTCCCAGAGTCCCCCAGATGTCTCAGTCCATTCCAGGGAAACCTGTTTTCCCTGCACTGCCTCGACTTTCAAGCCGAGGATCGACTCACACCACGGTGGCACGTGGACAGCCCTGTGGGAAAGCCTCGGGGAAAGCCTCGTGGGAAAGCCTCGAGGGAAAGCAGATCCTTGATCCACGCGAAGGGAAGCATGACACTGCTGCTACAGCTCGGGAGGAAAGCGCACGTGCATGCCCCCACTCGAGACGAGGACTGACTCCCCTGGGGAGACTCCAGAAGTACCCAAGATCCATGTCAGCACTGGAGAGGAATCCTCAGGTTCCGGCACCGACTCCACACAAGGTCTTAGGCCCGGCATCGACGGGAGAGGAATCCGAGAGGCCCCCGAGCAACTCGCTGGGGACTGGCCTTTCCTGAGGCCACCAGAGCGGGTCCCTGAGGTCCCGTCGTAAGTCGAGAGCACCTGCCGAAACTCGAGAAAATCCAGGAGGTTCTCCCCCAGGCGAGATGAGGCCCATTTCCGCTGAGGCGTCTCGAGGCTAATCACCTAACCTCTGGAACTTCCAAAGGGTCTTCACACCCTTGCTGCAACTCAAGAAGTTCCCCGACATACCCGTCTCCACTCGAGAGGAAGCACGAGAGTCCCGCCCACCCCCCCCGTTTCCGCCTCTAGCTCGAGAGGAGGATCCTTTCCCTGCGTGGTCGGGAAAGAATTCCGGCGTTTCCGTCGCATCTCAAGAGAGGCGCTCTCCACAGGAAAGGCGAGAGGAACTCCAGGGTCGTGCCACCATTCCCAGAGTCCCCCCAGATGTCTCAGTCCATTCCAGGGAAACCTGTTTTCCCTGCACTGCCTCGACTTTCAAGCCGAGGATCGACTCACACCACGGTGGCACGTGGGACAGCCCTGTGGGAAAGCCTCGTGGGAAAGCCGTGGGAAAGCCTCGAGGGAAAGCCACAGATCCCTTGATCCACGCGAAGGGAAGCGTGACACTGCTGCTACAGCTCGGGAGGAAAGCGCACGTGCATGCCCCACTCGAGACGAGGACTGACTCCCCTGGGGAGACTCCAGAAGTACCCCAAGATCCATGTCAGCACTGGAGAGGAATCCTCAGGTTCCGGCACCGACTCCACACAAGGTCTTAGGCCCATCGACGGGAGAGGAATCCCGAGAGGCCCCCGAGCAACTCGCATGGGGACTGGCCTTTCCTGAGGCCACCAGAGCGGGTCCCTGAGGTCCCGTCGTAAGTCGAGAGCACCTGCCGCAACTCGAGAAAATCCAGGAGGTTCTCCCTCCAGGCGAGATGAGGCCCATTTCCGCTGAGGCGTCTCGAGGCTAATCACACCTAACTCTGGAACTTCCAAAGGGTCCTTCACACCTTGCTGCAACTCAAGAAGTTCCCCGACATACCGGTCTCCACTCGAGAGGAAGCACGAGAGTCGCCCACATCCAGAGGAGCCCCGTTTCCGCCTCCTAGCTCGAGAGGAGGGATCCTTTCCTGCGTGGTCGGGAAAAATTCCCGGCGTTCCGTCGCATCTCAAGAGGAGGCGCTCTCCACAGGAAAGTTGAGAGGAACTCCAGGGTCGTGCCACCATTCCCAGAGTCCCCCAGATGTCTCAGTCCATTCCAGGGAAACCTGTTTTCCCTGCACTGCTCGACTTTCAGCCGAGGATCGACTCACACCACGGTGGCACGTGGGACAGCCTGTGGGAAAGCCTCGTGGGAAAGCCTTGATGGAAAGCCACAGATCCTTGATCCCACGAAGGAAGCGCGACTGCTGCTGCTACAGCTCGGAGGAAAGCGCACGTGCATGCCCCCACTCGAGACGAGGACTGACTCCCTGGGGAGACTCCAGAAGTACCCCAAGATCCATGTCAGCACTGGAGAGGAATCCTCAGGTTCCGGCACCGACTCCACACAAGATCTTAGGCCCCGCATCGACGGGAGAGGAATCCCGAGAGGCCCCGAGCAACTCGCATGGGGACTGGCCTTTCCTGAGGCCACCAGCGGGTCCCTGAGGTCCCGTCGTAAGTCGAGAGCACCTGCCGCAACTCGAGAAAATCCAGGAGGTTCTCCCTCCAGGCGAGATGAGGCCCATTTCCGCTGAGGCGTCTGAGGCTAATCACACCTAAACTCTGGAACTTCCAAAGGGTCCTTCACACCCTTACTGCAACTCAAGAAGTTCCTCGAAAAACCGGTCTCCACTCGAGAGGAAGCACGAGAGTCCCGCCCACATCCAGCGAGACCCGTTTCCGCCTCCTAGCTCGAGAGGAGGGATCCTTTCCCTGCGTGGTCGGAAAAAAATTCCCGGCGTTCCGCTCGCATCTCAAGAGGAGGCGCTCTCCACAGGAAAGGCGAGAGAACTCCAGGGTCATGTCAATATTCCCAGAGTCCCCAGATGTCTCAGTCCATTCCAGGGAAACTGTTTTCCCTGCACTGCCTCGACTTTCAAGTCGAGGATCGACTCACACCAAGGTGGCACGTGGGACAGCCCTGTGGGAAAGCCTCGTGGGAAAGCCTCGTGGGAAAGCCTCGAGGGAAAGCCCAGATCCCTTGATCCACGCCAAGGGAAGCGCGACACTGCTGCTACAGCTCGGAGGAAAGCGCACGTGCATGCCCCCCACTCGAGACGAGGACTGACTCCCCTGGGGAGACTCCAGAAGTACCCCAAGATCCATGTCAGCACTGGAGAGGAATCCTCAGGTTCCGGCACTGACTCCACACAAGGTTTTAGGCCCCAGCATCGACGGGAGAGAAACCCGAGAGGCCCCGAGCAACTCGCAAGGGGACTGGCCTTTCCTGAGGCCACCAGAGCGGGTCCCTGAGTCCCCGTCGTAAGTCGAGAGCACCTGCCGCAACTCGAGAAAATCCAGGAGGTTCTCCCCTCCATTCGAGATGAGGCCCATTTCCACTGAGGCGTCTGAGGCTAATCACACCTAAACTCTGGAACTTCCAAAGGGTCCTTCACACCCTTGCTGCAACTCAAGAAGTTCCCGACATACCCGACTCCACTCGAGAGGAAGCACGAGAGTCCCGCCCACATCCAGAGGAGCCCCGTTTCCGCCTCCTAGCTCGAGAGGGGCTTCCTTTCCCTGCGTGGTCGGGAAAGAATTCCGGCCTTCCCGTCGCATCTCAAGGAGGCGCTCTCCACAGGAAAGGCGAGAGGAACTCCAGGGTCGTGCCACATTCCCAGAGTCCCCAGATGTCTCAGTCCATTCCAGGGAAACCTGTTTTCCTACACTGCCTCGACTTTCAAGCCGAGGATCGACTCACACCACGGTGGCACGTGGGACAGCCCTGTGGGAAAGCCTCGTGGGAAAGCCTCATGGGAAAGCCTCGAGGGAAAGCCCTGATCCCTTGATCCACGCGAAGGGAAGCGTGACACTGCTGCTACAGCTCGGGAGGAAAGCGCACTTGCATGCCCCCACTCGAGACGAGGACTGACTCCCTGGGGAGACTCCAGAAGTACCCCAAGATCCATGTCAGCACTGGAGAGGAATCCTCAGGTTCCGGCACCGATTCCACACAAGGTCTTAGGCCCCGGCTTCGACGGGAGAGGAATCCCGAGAGGCCCCGAGCATCTCGCATGGGGACTGGCCTTTCCTGAGGCCACCAGAGCGGGTCCCTGAGGTCCAGTCGTAAGTCGAGAGCACCTGCCGCAACTCGAGAAAATCCAGGAGGTTCTCCCCTCCAGGCGAGATGAGGCCCATTTCCGCTGAGGCGTCTGGAGGCTAATCGCATCTAACATCTGGAACTTCCAAAGGGTCTTTCACACCCTTTACTGCAACTCAAGAAGTTCCTCGACAAACGGTCTCCACTCGAGAGGAAGCACGAGATTCCCGCCCACATCCAGCAGAGACCCGTTTCCGCCTCCTAGCTCGAGAGTAGGGATCCTTTCCCTGCGTGGTCGGGAAAGAATTCCCGGCGTTCCCTTCGCATCTCAAGAGGAGGCGCTCTCCACAGGAATGTTGAGAGGAACTCCAGGGTCGTGCCACCATTCCAGAGTCCCCCAGATGTCTCAGTCCATTCCAGGGAAACCTGTTTTCCCTGCACTGTCCCGACTTTCTAGCCGGGGTTGGACTCACACCACGGTGGCACGTGGGACAGCACTGTGGGAAAGCCTCGTGGGAAAGCCTTGATGGAAAGCCACAGATCCCTTGATCCACACGAAGGGAAGCGCGACACTGCTGCTACAGCTCGGTAGGAAAGTGCACGTGCATGCCCCCACTCGAGACGAGGACTGACTCCCCTGGGGAGACTCCAGAAGTACCCAAGATCCATGTCAGCACTGGAGAGGAATCCTCAGGTTCCGGCACGACTCCACAAGATCTTAGGCCCCGCATCGACGGGAGAGGAATCCCGAGAGGCCCCGAGCAACTCGCATGGGGACTGGCCTTTCCTGAGGCCACCAGAGCGGGTCCCTGAGGTCCCGTCGTAAGTCGAGAGCACCTGCCGCAACTCGAGAAAATCCAGGAGGTTCTGCCCTCCAGGCGAGATGAGGCCCATTTCCGCTGAGGCGTCCTGAGGCTAATCACACCTAAACTCTGGAACTTCCAAAGGGTCCTTCACACCCTTGCTGCAACTCAAGAAGTTCCCGACAAACCCGGTCTCCACTCGAGAGGAAGCACGAGAGTCCCGCCCACATCCAGCGGAGACCCGTTTCCGCCTCCTAGCTCGAGAGGAGGGATCCTTTCCCTGCGTGGTCGGAAAAAAATTCCCGGCGTTCCTCGCATCTCAAGAGGAGGCGCTCTCCACAGGAAAGGCGAGAGGAACTCCAGGGTCGTGCCACATTCCCAGAGTCCCCAGATGTCTCAGTCCATTCCAGGGAAACCTGTTTTCCCTGCACTGCCTCGACTTTCAAGCCGAGGATCGACTCACACCACGGTGGCACGTGGGACAGCCCTGTGGGAAAGCCTCGTGGGAAAGCCTCTGGGAAAGCCTCGAGGGAAAGCCCCAGATCCCTTGATCCACGCGAAGGGAAGCGTGACACTGCTGCTACAGCTCGGGAGGAAAGCGCATTGCATGCCCCACTCGAGACGAGGACTGACTCCCCTGGGGAGACTCCAGAAGTACCCAAGATCCATGTCAGCACTGGAGAGGAATCCTCAGGTTCCGGCACCGACTCCACACAAGGTCTTAGGCCCCGGCATCGACGGGAGAGGAATCCCGAGAGGCCCCCGAGCAACTCGCATGGGGACTGGCCTTTCCTGAGGCCACCAGAGCGGGTCCCTGAGGTCCCATCGTAAGTCGAGAGCACCTGCCGCAACTCGAGAAAATCCAGGAGGTTCTCCCTCCAGGCGAGATGAGGCCCATTTCCGCTGAGGCGTCTGAGGCTAATCACACCTAAACTCTGGAACTTCCAAAGGGTCCTTCACACCCTTGCTGCAACTCAAGAAGTTCCCGAAAACCGTCTCCACTCGAGAGGAAGCACGAGAGTCCGCGCACATCCAGAGGAGCCCCGTTTCCGCCTCCTAGCTCGAGAGGAGGGATCCTTTCCTGCGTGGTCGGAAAAGAATTCCCGGCGTTCCGTCGCATCTCAAGAGGAGGCGCTCTCACAGGAAAGGCGAGAGGAACTCCAGGGTCGTGCCACCATTCCCAGAGTCCCCCAGATGTCTCAGTCCATTCCAGGGAAACCTGTTTTCCCTGCACTGCCTCGACTTTCAAGCCGAGGATCGACTCACACCACGGTGGCACGTGGGACAGTGGGAGTGGGAAAGCCTCGTGGGAAAGCCTCGAGGGAAAGCCACAGATCCCTTGATCCACGCGAAGGGAAGCGTGACACTGCTGCTACAGCTCGGAGGAAAGCGCACGTGCATGCCCCCACTCGAGACGAGGACTGACTCCCCTGGGGAGACTCCAGAAGTACCCCAAGATCCATGTCAGCACTGGAGAGGAATCCTCAGGTTCCGGCACCGGACTCCACACAAGGTCTTAGGCCCCGGCATCGACGGGAGAGGAATCCGAGAGGCCCCGAGCAACTCGCATGGGGACTGGCCTTTCTGAGGCCACCAGAGCGGGTCCCTGAGGTCCCCGTCGTAAGTCGAGAGCACCTGCCGCAACTCGAGAAAATCCAGGAGGTTCTCCCTCCAGGCGAGATGAGGCCCATTTCCGCTGAGGCGTCTCGAGGCTAATCACACCTAACCTCTGGAACTTCCAAAGGGTCCTTCACACCCTTGCTGCAACTCAAGAAGTTCCCCGACATACCCGTCTCCACTCGAGAGGAAGCACGAGAGTCCCGCCCACATCCAGAGGAGCCCGTTTCCGCCTCAGCTCGAGAGGAGGGATCCTTTCCCTGCGTGGTCGGGAAAGAATTCGCGGCATTCCGTCGCATCTCAAGAGGAGGCGCTCTCCAAGGAATCGAGAGGAACTCCAGGGTCGTGCCACCATTCCCAGAGTCCCCCAGATGTCTCAGTCCATTCCAGGGAAACCTGTTTTCCCTGCACTGCCTCGACTTTCAAGCCGAGGATCGACTCACACCACGGTGGCACGTGGGACAGCCCTGTGGGAAAGCCTCGTGGGAAAGCCTCTGGAAAGCCTCGAGGGAAAGCCACAGATCCCTTGATCACGCGAAGGAAGCGTGACACTGCTGCTACAGCTCGGGAGGAAAGCGCACGTGCATGCCCCCACTCGAGAGAGGACTGACTCCCTGGGGAGACTCCAGAAGTACCCCAAGATCCATGTCAGCACTGGAGAGGAATCCTCAGGTTCCGGCACGACTCCACACAAGGTCTTAGGCCCGGCATCGACGGGAGAGGAATCCCGAGAGGCCCCCGAGCAACTCGCATGGGGACTGGCCTTTCCTGAGGCCACCAGAGCGGGTCCCTGAGGTCCCCGTCGTAAGTCGAGAGCACCTGCCGCAACTCGAGAAAATCCAGGAGGTTCTCCCCCAGGCGAGATGAGGCCCATTTCCACTGAGGCGTCTCGAGGCTAATCACACCTAACCTCTGGAACTTCCAAAGGGTCCTTCACACCCTTGCTGCAACTCAAGAAGTTCCCCGACATACCCGTCTCCACTCGAGAGGAAGCACGAGAGTCCCGCCCACATCCAGAGGAGCCCGTTTCCTCCTCCTAGCTCGAGAGGAGGGATCCTTTCCCTGCGTGGTCGGGAAAGAATTCCCGGCGTTTCCGTCGCATCTCAAGAGGAGGCGTCACAGGAAAGGCGAGAGGAACTCCAGGTCGTGCCACCATTCCCAGAGTCCCCCAGATGTCTCAGTCCATTCCAGGGAAACCTGTTTTCCCTGCACTGCGTCGACTTTCAAGCTGAGGATCGACTCACACCACGGTGGCACGTGGACAGCCCTGTGGGAAAGCCTCGTGGGAAAGCCTCGAGGGAAAGCCACAGATCCCTTGATCCACGCGAAGGAAGCGTGACACTGCTGCTACAGCTCGGGAGGAAAGCGCACGTGCATGCCCCCACTCGAGAGAGGACTGACTCCCTGGGGAGACTCCAGAAGTACCCAAGATCCATGTCAGCACTGGAGAGGAATCCTCAGGTTCCGGCACGACTCCACAAAGGTCTTAGGCCCGGCATCGACGGGAGAGGAATCCCGAGAGGCCCGAGCAACTCGCATGGGGACTGGCCTTTCCTGAGGCCACCAGAGCGGGTTGAGGTCCCGTCGTAAGTCGAGAGCACCTGCCGCAACTCGAGAAAATCCAGGAGGTTCTCCCTCCAGGCGAGATGAGGCCCATTTCCTGAGCGTCTCGAGGCTAATCACACCTAACCTGGAACTTCCAAAGGGTCCTTCACACCCTTGCTGCAACTCAAGAAGTTCCCCGACATACCCGTCTCCACTCGAGAGAAGCACGAGAGTCCCGCCCACATCCAGAGGAGCCCCCGTTTCCGCCTCATAGCTCGAGAGGAGGGATCCTTTCCCTGCGTGGTCGGAAAGAATTCCCGGCGTTTCCGTCGCATCTCAAGAGGAGGCGCTCTCACAGGAAAGGCGAGAGGAACTCCAGGGTCGTGCCACCATTCCCAGAGTCCCCCAGATGTCTCAGTCCATTCCAGGGAAACCTGTTTTCCTGCACTGCCTCGACTTTCAAGCCGAGGATCGACTCACACCACGGTGGCATGTGGGACAGCCCTGTGGGAAAGCCTCGTGGGAAAGTCTCCTGAGAAAGCCTCGAGGGAAAGCCACAGATCCCTGATCCACGCGAAGGAAGCGTGACACTGCTGCTACAGCTCGGGGAAAACGCACGTGCATGCCCCACTCGAGACGAGGACTGACTCCCCTGGGACTCCAGAAGTACCCAAGATCCATGTCAGCACTGGAGAGGAATCCTCAGGTTCCGGCACGACTCCACACAAGGTCTTAGGCCCGGGCATCGACGGGAGAGGAATCCCGAGAGGCCCCCGAGCAACTGCATGGGGACTGGCCTTTCCTGAGGCCACCAGAGCGGGTCCTGAGGTCCCAGTCGTAAGTCGAGAGCACCTGCCGCAACTCGAGAAAATCCAGGAGGTTCTCCCTCCAGGCGAGATGAGGCCCATTTCCGCTGAGGCGTCTCGAGGCTAATCACACCTAACCTCTGGAACTTCCAAAGGGTCCTTCACACCCTTGCTGCAACTCAAGAAGTTCCCCGACATACCCGTCTCCACTCGAGAGGAAGCACGAGAGTCCCGCCCACATCCAGAGAGCCCCGTTTCCGCCTCATAGCTCGAGCGGAGGGATCCTTTCCCTGCGTGGTCGGGAAAGAATTCCGGCGTTCCCGTCGCATCTCAAGAGGAGGCGCTCTCCACGGAAAGGCGAGAGGAACTCCAGGGTCGTGCCACCATTCCCAGAGTCCCCCAGATGTCTCAGTCCATTCCAGGGAAACCTGTTTTCCCTGCACTGCGTCGACTTTCAAGCCGAGGATCGACTCACACCACGGTGGCACGTGGGACAGCCCTGTGGAAAGCCTCGTGGAAAAGCCTCTTGGGAAAGCGTCGAGGGAAAGCCACAGATCCTTGATCCACGCGAAGGGAAGCGTGACACTGCTGCTACAGCTCGGGAGGAAAGCGCACGTGCATGCCCCCACTCGAGTAGAGGACTGACTGCCCTGGGGAGACTCCAGAAGTACCCCAAGATCCATGTCAGCACTGGAGAGGAATCCTCAGGTTCGGCACCGACTCCACACAAGACCTTAGGCCCGGCATCGAGGGGAGAGGAATCCCGAGGGCCCCGAGCACTCACATGGGGACTGGCCTTTCCTGAGGCCAGAGAGGGTCCCTGAGGTCCCGTCGTAAGTCGAGAGCACCTGCCGCAACTCGAGAAAATCCAGGGGTTCCCCTCCAGGCGAGATGAGGCCCATTTCCACTGAGGCGTCTCGAGGCTAATCACACCTAACCTCTGGAACTTCCAAAGGGTCCTTCACACCCTTGCTGCAACTCAAGAAGTTCCCGACATACCGTCTCCACTCGAGAGGAAGCACGAGAGTCCCGCCCCCATCCAGAGGAGCCCGTTTCCGCCTCCTAGCTCGAGAGGAGGGATCCTTTCCCTGCGTGGTCGGGAAAGAATTCCCGGCGTTCCCGTCGCATCTCAAGAGGAGGCGCTCTCCACAGGAATGGCGAGAGGAACTCCAGGGTCGTGCCACCATTCCCAGAGTCCCCCAGATGTCTCAGTCCATTCCAGGGAAACCTGTTTTTCCCTGCACTGCCTCGACTTTCAAGCCGAGGATGGACTCACACCACGGTGGCACGTGGACATCCCTGTGGGAAACCTCGTGGAAAGCCTCGTGGGAAAGCCTCGAGGGAAAGCCACAGATCCCTTGATCCAGGCGAAGGGAAGCGTGACACTGCTGCTACAGCTCGGGAGGAAAGCGCACGTGCATGCCCCCACTCGAGACGAGGACTGACTCCCCTGGGGAGACTCCAGAAGTACCCCAAGATCATGTCAGCACTGGAGAGGAATCCTCAGGTTCCGGCACCGACCACACAAGGTCTTAGGCCCCGGCATCGACGGGAGAGGAATCCCGAGAGGCCCCGAGCAACTCGCATGGGGACTGGCCTTTCCTGAGGCCACCAGAGCGGGTCCCTGAGGTCCCCGTCGTAAGTCGAGAGCACCTGCCGCAACTCGAGAAAATCCAGGAGGTTCTCCCCTCCAGGCGAGATGAGGCCCATTTCCACTGAGGCGTCTCGAGGCTAATCACACCTAACCTCTGGAACTTCCAAAGGGTCTTCACACCCTTGCTGCAACTCAAGAAGTTCCCCGACATACCCGTCTCCACTCGAGAGGAAGCAGGAGAGTCCCGCCCACATCCAGAGGAGCCCGTTTCCTCCTCAGCTCGAGAGGGATCCTTTCCCTGCGTGGTCGGGAAAGAATTCCGTTCCGTCGCATCTCAAGAGGAGGCGCTCTCCAGAGGAAACGAGAGGAACTCCAGGTCGTGCCACCATTCCCAGAGTCCCCAGATGTCTCAGTCCATTCCAGGAAACCTGTTTTCCCTGCACTGCCTCGACTTTCAAGCCGAGGATCGACTCACACCACGGTGGCACGTGGGACAGCCCTGTGGGAAAGCCTCGTGGGAAAGCCTCTTGGAAAGCCTCGAGGGAAAGCCACAGATCCTTGATCACCGAAGGAAGCGTGACACTGCTGCTACAGCTCGGGAGGAAAGCGCACGTGCATGCCCCACTCGAGAGAGGACTGACTCCCCTGGGGAGACTCCAGAAGTACCCCAAGATCCATGTCAGCACTGGAGAGGAATCCTCAGGTTCCGGCACCGACTCCACACAAGGTCTTAGGCCCCCACGGGGAGAGGAATCCCGAGAGGCCCCGAGCAACTCGCATGGGGACTGGCCTTTCCTGAGGCCACCAGAGCGGGTCCCTGAGGTCCCCGTCGTAAGTCGAGAGCACCTGCCGCAACTCGAGAAAATCCAGGAGGTTCTCCCTCCAGGCGAGATGAGGCCCATTTCCACTGAGGCGTCTCGAGGCTAATCACACCTAACCTCTGGAACTTCCAAAGGGTCCTTCACACCCTTGCTGCAACTCAAGAAGTTCCCCGACATACCCGTCTCCACTCGAGAGGAAGCACGAGAGTCCCGCCCACATCCAGAGGAGCCCCGTTTCCTCCTCCTAGCTCGAGAGGAGGGATCCTTTCCCTGCGTGGTCGGGAAAGAATTCCCGGCATTTCCGTCGCATCTCAAGAGGAGGCGCTCTCCACAGGAAAGGCGAGAGGAACTCCAGGGTCGTGCCACCATTCCCGAGTCCCCCAGATGTCTCAGTCCATTCCAGGGAAACCTGTTTTCCCTGCACTGCCTCGACTTTCAAGCCGAGATCGACTCACACCACGGTGGCACGTGGACAGCCCTGTGGGAAAGCCTCGTGGAAAGCCTCGAGGGAAAGCCACAGATCCCTTGATCCACGCGAAGGAAGCGTGACAGTGCTGCTACAGCTCCGCACGGCCCCCCATGCCCCCACTCGAGAGGAGGACTGACTCCCCTGGGGAGACTCCAGAAGTACCCCAAGATCCATGTCAGCACTGGAGAGGAATCCTCAGGTTCGGCACTGACTCCACACAAGGTCTTAGGCCCCGGCATCGACGGGAGAGGAATCCCGAGAGGCCCCCGAGCAACTCGCATGGGGACTGGCCTTTCCTGAGGCCACCAGAGCGGGTCCCTGAGGTCCCCGTCGTAAGTCGAGAGCACCTGCCGCAACTCGAGAAAATCCAGGAGGTTCTCCCCCAGGCGAGATGAGGCCCTTTTCCGATGAGGCTCTCAAGGCTAATCACACCTAACGCTGGAATTTCCACGGGTCCTTCACACCCTTGCTGCAACTCAAGAAGTTCCCCGACATACCCGACTCCACTCGAGAGAAGGACGAGAGTCCGCCCACATCAGAGGAGCCCCGTTTCCGCCTCATAGCTCTAGAGGAGGGATCCTTTCCTTGCGTGGTCTGGAAAGAATTCCCGGCGTTTCCGTCGCATCTCAAGAGGAGGCGCTCTCCAGAAACGGGAGAGGAACTCCAGGTTCGTGCCACCGTTCCCACC
>NW_017216818.1:0-12943 GCF_001704415.2 Capra hircus | reverse complement strand
AGACCTCTGGAAGTTCAGAGAGGTTAGGTGTGATTAGCCTCGAGATGCCTCAGCGGAAATGGGCTCATCTCGCCTGGAGGGGAGAACCTCCTGGATTTCTCGAGTTTCGGCAGGTGCTTTCGACTTATGACGGGGACCTCAGGACCCGGTCTGGTGCCTCAGGAAAGCCAGTCCCCATGCGAGTTGCTCGGGGCCTCTCCGGATATTCTCCCATCGATGCCGGGGCACAAGACCCATGTGTGGTGTCGGTGCCGGAACCTGAGGATTCCTCTCCAGTGCTGACATGGATCTTTGGGTACTTCTGGAGTCTCCCCGGGAGTCAGTCCTCGTCTCGAGTGGGGGCATGCACGTGCGCTTTCCTCCCGAGCTGTAGCAGCAGTGTCACGCTTCCCTTCGCGTGGATCAAGGATCTGTGGCTTTCCCTCGAGGCTTTCCCACGAGGGCGAGGCTTTCCACAGGGCTGTCCCACGTGCCACCGTGGTGTGAGTCGATCCTCGGCTTGAAAGTCGAGGCAGTGCAGGGAAAACAGGTTTCCCTGGAATGGACTGAGACATCTGGGGGTCTCTGGGAATGGTGCACGACCCTGGAGTTCCTCTCGCCTTTCCTGTGGAGAGCGCCTCCTCTTGGATGCGACGGGAACGCCGGGAATTCTTTCCCGACCACGCAGGGAAAGGATCCCTCCTCTCGAGCTAGCAGGGGAAACGGGGCTCCTCTGGATGTGGCGGACTCTCGTGCTTCCTCTCGAGTGGAGACGGGTATGTCGGGGAACTTCTTGAGTTGCAGCAAGGGTGTGAAGGACCCTTTGGACCTTCCAGAGGTTAAGTGCGAATAGCCTCGAGACGCCTCAGCGGAAATGGGCCTCATCTCGCCTGGAGGGGAGAACCTCCTGGATTTTCTCGATTTGCTGCAGGTGCTCTTGACTTACGACGGGACCTCAGGGACCCGCTCTGCTGGCCTCAGGAAAGGCCAGTCCCCATGCGAGTTGCTCCGGGGCTCTCGGGATTCCTCTCCAGTCGATGCTGGGGCCTGAGACCTTGTCTGGATACAGTTCCGGAACCTGAGGATTCCTCTCCAGTGCTGACATGGATCTTAGGGTACTTCTGGAATCTCCCAGGGGAGTCAGTCCTCGTCTCGAGTGCGGGGCATGCACGTGCGCTTTCCTCCCGAGCTGTAGCAGCAGTGTCACGCTTCCCTTCGCGGGGAACAAGGGATCTGTGGCATTCCTCGAGGCTTTCCACGAGGCTTTCCCACGAGGCTTTCCTGCAGGGCTGTCCCACGTGCCACCGTTGTGTGAGTCGATCCTCGCTTTAAGTCGAGGCAGTCCAGGGAAACAGGTTTCCCTGGAATGGACTGAGACATCTGGGGGACTCTGGGAGTGCGTGGCATGACCTGCGAGTTCCTTGGCCTTTCCTGTGAGAAGCGCCTCCTCTTGAGATGCGACGGGAACGCCGGGAATTCTTTCCCGACCACGCCAGGGAAAGGATCCCTCCTCTCGAGCTAGGAAGCGGAAAAGGGGCTCCTAAGGATGAGGGCGGGACTCTCGAGCTTCCTCTCGAGTGGAGACGGGTATGTCGGGGAACTTCTTGAGTTGCAGCAAGGGTGTGAAGGACCCTTTGAAAGTTCCAGAGATTAGGTGTGATAAGCCTCGAGACTCCTCAGCGGAAATGGGCCTCATCTCGCTTGGAGGGGATAACCTCCTGGATTTCTCGAGTTGCCGCAGTGCTCTCGGCTTACGACGGGGACCTCAGGGACCCGCTCTAGTGCCCTCAGGAAAGCCCGTCCCCATGCGAGTTGCTCGTGCGCCTCTAGCGATTCCTCTCCCGTCTATGCCGGGCCTGAGACCTTGTGTGGAGTCGGTGCCGGAACCTGAGGATTCCTCTCCAGTTCTGACATGGATCTTGGGGTACTTCTGGAGTCTCCCAGGGGAGTCAGTCCTCGTCGCGAGTGTGGCGTGCCCGTGCGCTTTCTCCCGAGCTATAGCAGCAGTGTCACGCTTCCCTTTGCGTGGATCCAGGGATCTGTGGCTTTCTCTGTAGGCTTTCCCAAAAGGCTTTTCCCACTAGGCTTTTCACAGGGCGCTCCCACGTGCCACCGAGGTCTGAGTCGATCCTCGGCTTGAAAGTCGAGCATTGCGGGGGAAAAAGAGGTTTCCTGGAATCGACTGAGACATCTGGGGGCTCTGGGAATGGTGCCACGACCCTGAGTTCCTCTCGCCTTTCCTGTGGAGAGCGCCTCTTCTTGAGATGCGACTGGAACGCCGGAAATTCTTTCCCGAGCACGCAGGGAAAGGATCCCTCCTCTCGAGCTATGAGGCTGAAACGGGGCTCTTCTGGTTGTGGGCGGGACTCTCGTGCTTCCTTTCGAGTGGAAAACGGGTATGTCGGGGAACTTCTTGAGTTGCAGCAAGGGTGTGAAGGGCCCTTTGGAAGTTCCAGAGGTTAGGTGTGATCAGCCTCGAGATCCTCAGCGAAATGGGTCCTCATCTCGCCTTGGAGGGAGAACCTCCTGGATTTTCTCGAGTTGCGCCAGGTGCTCTCAACTTACGACGGGGACCTCAGGGACCCGCTTTGTGTTCCTCAGGAAAGGCCAGTCACCATGCGAGTTGCTCGGAAGCCTCTCGTGATGTCTCTCCCTCTCCAGTGCTGTCTTGGATCTTGACTGGCCTTTCCTGAGGCCACCAGAGCGCGGTCCCTGCGGTCCCCGTCGTAAGTCGAGAGCACCTGCCGCAACTCGAGAAAATCAAGGATGTTCTCCCCTCCAGGCAAAATGAAGCCTATTTCCGCTGACACATCTCAAGGCTAAGCACACTTAAACTCTGGAACTTCCAAAGGGTCCTTTACACCCTTGCTGCAAATCAAGAAGTTGCCCTGACATACCCATCTCCACTCAAGAGGAAGCACGATAGTTCGCCCCACATCCAGAGGAGCCCCGTTTCCGCCTCATAGCTCGAGAGGAGGGATCCTTTCCCTGGGAGGTCGGGAAAGAATTCCCGCCGTTCCCCGTCCCATCTCAAGAGGAGGCGCTCTTCACAGGAAAGGCGAGAGGAACTCCAGGGACATGCCACATTCTCCGAGTCCCCAGATGTCTCAGTCCATTCCAGGGAAACCTGTTTCCCCGCTCTGACTCGACTTTCAAGCCGAGGATCGACTCACACCACTGTGGCACGTGGGACAGCCCTGTGGCAAAGCCTCGTGGGAAAGCCTCGTGGAAAGCCTCGAGGGAAAGCCGCAGATCCCTTGATCCACGCGAAGGGAAGCGCGACACTGCTGCTACAGCTGGGGAGGAAAGCGCACGTGCATGCCCTCAACCGAGACGAGGACTGACTCCCCTGGGGAGACTCCAGCAGTACACCAAGATCCATGTCAGCACTGGAGAGGAATCCTCAGGTTACAGCACCGACTCTACGTAAGGTCTGAGGCCCCGGCATCGACGGGAGAGGAATCCGGAGAGTGCCCGAGCAACTCGCATGGGGACTGGAATTTCCTGAGGCCACCAGAGCGGGTCCCTGAGGTCCCCATCGTAAGTCGAGAGCACCTGCAGCAACTCTAGAATATCCAGGAGTTTCTCCCCTCCAGGCGAGATGAGGCCCATTTCCATTGAGGCATCTCGGGGCTAATCACACCTAACCTCTAGAACTGCCAAAGGGTCCTTCTCACCCTTGCTGCAACTCAAGAAGTTCCCCAACCTGCCCGTCTCCACTCGAGAGGAAGCACGAGAGTCTCTCCCACATGAGGAGGAGCCCCGTTTCCACCTCATAGCTGGAAAGAAGGGATGCTTTCCCTGCGTGGTCGGGAAAGAATTTCCGGCATTCCCGTCGCATCTCAAGAGTAGGCGCTCTCCACAGAAAAGGCGAGAGGAACTCCAGGGTCGTGCCACCATTCCCAGATTCCCTCAGATGTCTCAGTCCATTCCAGGGAAACTTGTTTTCCCTGCACTGCCTCGACTTTCAAGCCGAGGATCAACTCACACCACGGTGGCACGTGGGACAGCCCTGTGGGAAAGCCTCGTGGAAAAGCCTCGAGGGAAAGCCTTCAGGGAAAGCCACTGATACCATGATCCAATCGCCAAGAAGTGTGACACTGCTGCTACAGCTCGGGAGGAAAGCGCACGTGCATGCCCCCACTCGAGACGAGGACTGACTCCCCTGGGGAGACTTCAGAAGTACCCCAAGATCCATGTCAGCACTGTTAGGAAACCTCAGGTTCCGGCACCGACTCCACACAAAGTCTTAGGCCCCGGCATCGACGGGAGAGGAATCCCGAGAGGCCCCCGAGCAACTTGCATGGGGACTGTCCTTTCCTGAGTCCACCAGAGCGGGTCCCTGAGGTCCCTGTCGTAAGTCGAGAGCACCTGCCGCAACTCGAGAAAATTCAGGAGTTCTCCCCTCCAGGCGAGATGAGGCCCATTTCCACTGAGGCATCTCGACGCTAATCACACCTAACCTCTGGAACTTGCAAAGCGTCCTTCACACCCTTCCTGCAACTCAAGAAGTTCCCCCACATACCCGTCGACACTCGAGAGGAAGTACGAGAGTCCCGCCCACATCCAGAGGAGCCCCGTTTCCGCCTCCTAGCTCGAGAGGAGGGATCCTTTCCCTGCTTGGTGGGGAAAGAATTTCCGGCGTTCCCGTTGCATCTCAAGAGGTGGTGCTCTCCACAGGAAAGGCGAGAGGAAGTCCAGGGTCGTGACACCATTCCCAGAGTCCCCCAGATGTCTCAGTCCATTCCAGGGAAACCTGTTTTCCCTGCACTGCCTCGACTTTCAAGCCCAGGGTCGACTTTCACCACGGTGGCACGTGGGACAGCCCTGTGGGAAAGCCTCGTGGGAAAGTCTCGTGGGAAAGCCTCGAGGGAAAGCCACAGATCCCTTGATCCACGCGAAGGGAAGCGTGACACTGCTGCTACAGCTCGGGAGGAAAGCACACGTGCATGCCCCCACTCGAGACGAGGACTGACTCCCCTGGGGAGACTCCAGAAGTACCCCAAGATCCATGTCAGCACTGGAGAGGAATCCTCTGGTTCTGGCACCGACTCCAAACAAGGTCTTAGGCCCAGGCATCGACGGGAGAGGAAACCTGAGAGGCCACCGTGCAACTCGCATGGGGACTGGCATTTCCTCAGGCCAACAGAGCGGTTCCCTGAGGTCCCCGTCATAGGTCGAGAGCACCTGCCGCAACTTGAGAAAATCCAGGTGGTTGTCCCTTCCAGGAGAGATGGGCCCATTTCCGCTGGGGCGTCTCGAGGCTAATCACACCTAAGCTCTGGAATTTCCAAAGGTCCTTCACACCCTTGCTGCAACTCAAGAAGTTCCACGACATACCCGTCTCCACTCGAGAGGAGGCACGAGAGTCCCGCCCACATCCAGAGGAGCCCCGTTTCCGACTCATAGCTCGAGAGGAGGGATCCTTTCCCAGCGTGATAGCGAAAGAATTCTCGGGAGTCACTCTCCACAGGAAAGGCGAGAGGAACTCCCTGTCATGCCACCATTCCCAGAGTCCCCCAGATGTCTCAGTCAATTCCAGGAAATCCTGTTTTCCCTGCACTGCCTCGACTTTCAAGCTGGGGATCAACTCACACCATGGTGGTACGTGGGACAGCCCTGTGGGAAAGCCTCGTGAGAAAGCCTCGAGGGAAAGCCACAGATCCCTTGATTCACGCGAAGGGAAGCGTGACACTGCTGCTACAGCTCGGGAGGAAAGCGCACGTGCATGCCCCCACTCGAGACGAGGACTGACTTCCCTCGGGAGACTCCAGTAGTACCCCAAGATCCATGTCAGCACTGGAGAGGAATCCTCAGGTTCCGGCACCGACTCCGTACAAGGTCTCAGACCCCGGCATCAACGGGAGAGGAATCCCAAGAGGCCATCGAACAACTCGCATGGAGCCTGGCCTTTCCTCAGGACACCGGAGAGGGTTCCTGAGGTCCCCGTCGTAATTCTAGAGCACCTGCCACACTCGAGAAAATCCAGGAAGTTCTCCCCTCCAGGCGAGATGAGGCCCATTTCCGCTGAGGCGTCTCGAGGCTAATAACACCTAACCTCTGGAACTTCCAAAGAGTCTTTCACAGTCATGCTGCAACTCAAGAAGTTCCCCGACATACCCGTCTCCACTCAAGAGGAAGCACGAGTGTCCCGGCCACATCCAGAGGAGCTCCGTTTCCGGCTCGTAGCTCGAGATGAGCGATCCTTTCCCTGATTGGTCGGGAAAGAATTCCCGGCATTCCCATCGCATCTCAAGAGGAGGCGCTCTCCAAAGGAAAGGGGAGAGGAACTGCAGGGTCGTGCCACCATTCCGAGACTCACCCAGATGTCTCAGTCCATTCCACAGGAACCTGTTTTCCCTGCACTGCCTTGGCCTTCATGCCGAGGATCGACTCACACCACCGTCACACGTGGGACAGACCTGTTGGAAAGCCTAGTGGAAAAGACTCGAGGGAAAGCCACAGATCCCTTGGTCCAGGCATGGGGAAGCGTGACACTGCTGCTACAGCATGGGAGGAAAGGGCACGCTCATGCCCCCACTCGAGACGAGGCCTGACTCCCTTGTGGAGACTCGAGAAGTACCACAAAATCCATGTCAGCACTGGAGAGGAATCCTCAGCTTCCGGCCCCGACTCCACACAAGGTCTTAGGCCCCGGCATCGACGGGAGAGGAATCACGAGAGGCCCCCTAGCAACACGCATGATGACTGGCGTTTCCTGCGGCCGCCAGAGCGGGTCCCTGAAGTCCCCGTCGTAACTCGAGAGCACCTGCTGAAACTCGGGAATATCCAGGAGCCTCTCCATTCCAGGCGACATGAGGCCCATTTCCGCTGAGGCATCTCGAGACTAACCACACCTAACCTCTGGAACTTCCAAAGGGTCCTTCACACCCTTGCTGCAACTCAAGAAGTTCCCCGACATACCCGTTCCTCTTCACATTCAGCCATAATGGTGGTGTCATCTGCATATCTAAGTTTATTGATATTTCTACCGGCAATCTTGATTCCAGCTCTGTATCTTCCATCCCAGCATTTTTCATGATGTACTCTGCATAGAAGTTAAATAAAGGGTGACAATATACAGCCTTTGCATACTCCTTTTCCTTTTTGGAACCAGTCTGTTGTTCCATGTCCTACTCTAACTGTTGCTTCCTGACCTTCATCCAGATTTCTCAAGAGGCAGGTTAGGTGGTATTCCCATCTCTTTCAGAATTGTGGCTAAAACAACAGTATAAGGACCTTTCCGATGTCAGGCCAAGGAATTGTGTTTCCAGTCATTGAGCCACACCTGATCACTGAGCACAAATTCATGAATCTGTTCCTCAAGGGGGAATGATATTCTTTTTTTACAAACTTAGTTACCTGATTTATTACCTTACCTAATTGTTCCATCTGCTGTGAAATCCCACCCCCTTACTTGTGGCAAATCTGCTAACACCTGCCTCACTGTGGGAGGGGTCTCCCATAGAAAATTTCATAAGACAACAATAACGTGCAGTTACCCGTAATATGAGTAAGTCTGCCGGAAGCAAGCCCATCCATGTACAGTCAGTCTCTATGATCCATTTTGAAAGTGTCTCTTCAAGAGTTTGGTTGTTTCTTTCCACCATTCCAGAACACTGGGGCCTATATGCTGTATGTAATTTCCACTGATATTTAGAGCTTCACATACCTGTTTAACGGCTGCAAAGACAGGGCCATTGTCGGATTCTATACTGGTTGGAAACCCAAGTCTGGGAATTATTTCTCAAATCAGCGAGCTACTTCGTTTTCTTTTTCAGATCAGGTAGGGAAGGCCTCTGCCCAACCGGAGAAGGTACCTACTATTCTAGTAAGTTATGATAACAGGTGACTGCCTTTGCTTCCCCGAAGGACACTCGCTTTCCCTGTATCCTGAGAACTCCACGTCTCAGCCAGTTGGAAAAGCGCTTCTTGGAGGTCATTATTCAGGGGCAATTTCCCCTGGAGCCCGGGCCATAGGGAGCGGCTCCACACTCCCAGGAAAGGCAGAGCCACAGCCACACATCTGTCCCATCCCCTTGCTCTGTAGAGAGCTCTAGTGAGCCTAGGTCTGTCAGGAAAATTCTTGGCTCCTATGGGACACATTCTATGTGTGAAACTGCATCCAGGACCTAGGGGCCACAGGGCGCCTGTTTCTCTCGGGGCAGAGGGGTGGGGGCCTGAAGCAGTGCGGCCCAGCAACAGCTTCCACATCCATCCAATTGCTCTTTTCTTACCTCTGATAGAACTAGCTTTGTTCCAGCCTTGGCAATTTGGAGGCAAGCGGGCCCCACTTCCTCCCCAAGGAGGCATGGGACCTACTTTGAGTGGAAAGCCCCTCACGGAGCTGAACCCAGGAAGGCACCCAGTCATGTCTGACACATTCCTGCATCCTGCTTCTTCATGAGCAATACCGCTATAAGCTAGGAATGTCTTTCAAGGCTCAGAAAGGACAGGGGAGATGCATGGTGCTGCCTCTTGAATTTCGGTCCTCTGAGCAGACCTGGAGGTCTCCCTTGAAGAAGCTAACCAGTTTCTTCCAAATACAGGCTTGCAAACACACACTGGGTGGCTGCCTCTTCTTCCCTGTAGGACGATCACTTTCCCCGCATCCTGTGAACTCTGCATCACAGCCTGCTGGAAAAGCGCTTCTTGGAGGTCATTTTTCAGGGACAATTTTCCCTGGAGCCCGGGGCCATAGGGAGGGCCCCATGCTCGCTGGAAAGGCAGAGTCACATCCACAGTCTGTTCTACCCCTTTTGCCCTGTAGGAGAGCTCTAGTGAGCCTAGGTCTGTCAGGAAAATTCTTGGCTCCTATGGGGACACACCCTGTGTGTTAACCTGCATATCGGACCTAGGGCCACAGGGCGCCTGTTCCTCTCGGGGGGGACCCTGAAGTGGTGCGGCCAGCAACAGCCTGAACATCCATCCGATTGCTCTTTTCTTCCTTCTGATAGAGCTAGCTTTGCTTCTCGCTTTGGCATTTCGGAAGCCAGGGGGAGCCCCACCGCTGTTGTCCTGGGGTCTATTGGAGGTACCGGGTCTATTGGACCCCAGCATGGCACTCGACCCCCTCAGACACACTCCCGCAGCCTCCTTCCCATGGGCAGGACTGTTCTGACCTAGGAATGTGTTCCCAAGGCTCAGAAAAATGCAGGGAGACACACGGCCCTGACTCTGGAACTGAGGCCGTTGGAGCAGGCCTGGAGGTCTGACGTCTGAGACGCCAAACACTTGCTGCCAAGATACAGGTGTGAAAACACACTCTCTGGGGCTGCCTTTCCTTCCTCCAAGGAAGAGAGCTTTTCCAGTCTCCTCCGTGCTGAGTCATACAAGGCTGCAAAGGTCTGGCTTAGAGGGCATTTCTCAGCGGCAATGGCCCCTGAGGCCCTGCACCCAGGGAGGGATCCTACCCTCCCAGGGGAAGTCAAAGCAACCTCCAAACAGCTGTTCTCTCATGTTTCCTCTGCAGGAGGGAGCTAGTGAGCCCAGGTCTGTCTGGAACGTTCTTGGATCCTGCGGGGAAATCATCCTGGGAGCCCACCTGGATACCAGTCGTAGGGGCTAAAATTCGCATTTTCCTTCCTTGGAGCCCTAACGCAGTACAGCCTAGCAACTGCTTGAAAATCCATCCTGTTGCTGTTTTCTTCCCTCTGACAGAGCGAGCTTTGCTCCCCATTTTGGGATTTCAGAAGCAAGGTGGTGGCCTGCAACTCCTTGCCTGGGGTCCATTGGAGGTGCAAGGTGCCCTCGACCAGGTGACCCAGCATGACACCTGGCCCCCTCAGACACACTCCCGCAGCCTGCTTCCCCATGGGCAGGACTGCTCTCACCTAGGAATGTGTTTGCAAGGCAGGAAACTGCAGGGAGACACAAGACCCTGATTCTGGCATTGAGTCTGTTGGAACAGGCCTGCAGGTCTTCTGTCTAACAAGCCAAACACTTGCTGCAAGATACAGGCCTGAAAACACACTCTTGGGCTGCCTTTCCTTCCTCCAAGGAAGAGAGTTTTCTCAGACTCCTGTGGGCTGAGAGCCACACAGGGCTGAAAAGCACTTGCTGGGAGATTCTTTTTCATTGGCCATGGCCCCTGAGGCCCTGTGCTCAGGGAGGGCTCCCTCCCTCCCAGGGAAAGTCAAAGGAAGCTCCAAACGGCTGTTCAATCATGTTTCTGAGAGAGTCATTGCCAAGGCAGGTTTCTAAGAAGTTCAAGGGTCCCCAAGGAGAGAGGGTCTAGAATTCTCAAGGAGGAAGAAAGGACAAACTGTTTTCCCCTCTACATTCCTTAGGATTATATAACAATCATGCATCCTTCTTGAGGACGCGTCTCTGGAAAAAACCTCCTGGCTAATCCTGTTATCTTAAAATGTCAATTATGGGAGTAGGTCTAGTGAGTCTTTACAACCTCCAGACATTCTTTTGTTCGTTGTCATAACTTATTGGAGAGTATATAACTCCATTACCAACACTAGCAAGGGGGTACGTTTTCTGCCCCTTGTGATGTCTCTGTCAGAAGCTTTCTCTATCTCCTTTATCCTTTAATAAAACTCTATTGCACAAAAGCTCTGAGCAATCAAGCCTCGTCTTGGCCCTGGATTGAATTCTTCTCCTCCATAAGCCAAGAATCCCAGCATCTTTTCGTGGTTCAGCAACAATATTTCATTTCCTCTGCAGGAGAGAGCTAGTGAGCTTAGGTCTGTCTGGAACATTCTTGGATCCTGTGGGAAAATATCCTGTGCACACATCTGGATACTGGGCCTAGAGGCCAAAATTTGCATTTCTTTCCCGGGAGCCCTAACGTGGTGTGACTTAGCAACTGCTTGAAAATCCATCCCATTGCTGTTTTCCTCCTTCTGACAGAGCTAGCTTTGTTCCCTGCTTTGGGATGTCTCAACCGAAGGCCGGTCCATAGCTACTCGCCTGGGCCCATTGGATGTGCAAGGTGCCCTCGACTAGGTGACCCTAGCATGGCACTTCAGCCCACTCAGACACACTCCGAGGCTTCTTTCTCATGGGAAGCACTGCTCCAACCTAGGAATGTGTCTGCAATGCTTGGAAAGTGCAGTGAGACACACAGCCCTGACTCTGCAATTGAGGCCCTCAGAGCAAGCCTGCAGCTCTGATGTCTGAGAAGCAAAACACTTGCTGCAAAGAGAGGCCTGAAAACACACTCTCTGTGGATGACTTTCCTTCCTCTAAGGAAGATAGTTTTCCCAGTCTCCTGCTTCCTGAATGTCACACAGCTGGAATGCGCTTGCTTGGAGGTCGTGATTCAGTGGCAATGACCCCTGAGGCCCTTTGCCCAGGGAGGGCTCCCACACTCACAGGCAAATCAAAGCAACTTCCAAGTGAGTCAGCTCTTCACATCAAATGGCCACAGTATTGGAGTTTCAGGTTCAGTATTAGTCCTTCCAATGTATATTCAGACCTGATTTCCTTTAGGATGGAGTGGTTGCGTCTCCTTGTAATCTAAGCGACCTACAAGCATCTTCTCCAACACCACAGTTCAAAAGCATCCAATTTTCAGCTGTCACTTTCTTTATAGTACATCTTTCATATCCATCCATGACATATGGAAAAACCATAGCCTTGACTGGATGGATCTTTGTTGGCAAAGCAACGTCTCGGCTTTTTAATATGCTGTCTAGTTTGGTCATCACTTTTCTTCCAAGTCATAAATATGTTTTAAGTTCATGGAGGCAGCCATCACCTGCAGTGATTTCCAAGCCCCCCCAAAATAGTCTGCTGCTGTTTCCAATGTTTTCCCATCTATTTGCCATGAAGTGATGAGACTGGATGCAATGATTTTAGTTTTCTGAATGCTGAGCTTTAAGCTAACTTTTTCACTCTCCTCTTTCACTTTCATCAGGAGACTCTTTAGTTCTTATACACTTTCTGCCATAAGGTGGTGTCGTCTGCATATCTGAGATTCTTGATATTTCTCCCAGCAATCTGGATTCCAGCGTGTGCTTCCTCCAGCCCAGTGTTTCTCATGATGTACTCTGCATATAAGTTAAATAAGCAGGCTGACAATATACAGCCTTGACATATTCCTTTTCCTATTTAGAACCAGTCTGTTGTTCCATGTCCAGTTCGAACTGTTTCTTCCTGACCTGCATACAGGTTTCTCAAGAGACAGGTCAGGTGGTCTGGTATTCCCATCTCTTTCAGAATTTTTCCCAGTTTATTGTGATCCACACAGTCAAAGGCTTTGGCATAGTCAATAAAGCAGAAATAGATGTCTTTTTTTCTGGAACTCTCTTGCTTTTTCAATGATCCAGTGGATGTTGGCAGTTTGATCTCTGGTTTCTCTGCATTTTTTTAAATCCCTCTTGAACATTTGGAAGTTCACAGTTCATGTGAACTTGGAGAATTTTGAGCATTACTTTACTAGTGTGTGAGATGAGTGCAATTGTGCAGCAGCTTGAATATTCTTTGTCATTGCCTTTCTTTGGGATTGGAATGAAAACTGACCTAATGACTAGGTTTTCAATTGCATATGCTGAAAGAACTGGCTGTGCAGTTTTGAAGAAAAAAATCATTTTAACCCATTTTCTCTGAAGTGCAAGGCATATCATGGCCATCCCTGAATCATAAAGTCACCTTTCTTTATGTAGTCATAGTTTCATGCCTAAATTATAGGCCAACTCATGCTCAAATGGACTCTGATGTCAGGGGCAGATCAACTAATAAAAAGCTTGGATTGTCCCTCTGGAGGAAAGTGAGATCTTGGTCCCACAAGAAGAATCTGAAGGGTTAAGGGAACTTGCAAGAGTGGGGAAAGCTTAGTCCATCCTACATGTACCAAAATCTTAAATAAGGCTTATTTACTTTACCGAAGTAAAAAAACAGATGATGAAAACAATTATAAATCAATGAAAGTAAAAAACTCATAGTAGTCTGTTATCAAAAATTTGCATTCTAAGAAAACTTTTGCTCTTAACCTAGAGAGGAGACTAAATTC
>NW_017216817.1:0-12944 GCF_001704415.2 Capra hircus | reverse complement strand
CGACGTGAATGCGGGAATTCTTTCCCTACCACGCAGGGAAAGGATCCCTCCTCTCGAGCTAGGAGGCGGAAACGGGGCTCCTCTGGATGTGGGGCGGGACTCTCGTGCTTCCTCTCGAGTGGTAACGGGTTATGTCGGGGAACTTCTTGAGTTGCAGCAAGGGTGTGAAGGACCCTTTGGAAGATCCAGACGTTTAGATGTGATTAGCCTTGAGACGCCTCAGCGGAAATGGGCCTCATCTCGCCTGGAGGGGAGAACCTCCTGGATTTTCTCTGAGTTGCGGCAGGTGCTTCTCGACTTACGACTGGGGACCTCAGAGACCCGCTCTGGTTGGCCTCAGGAGAAGGCCAGTCCCCATGCGAGTTGCTCGGGGCCTCTCGGGATTCCTCTCCCCTCGATGCCGGGGCCTAAGACCTTGATGTGGAGTCGGTGCCGAGAACCTGTAGGATTCCTCTCCAGTGCTGACATGGAACTTGGGGTACTTCTGGAGCCTCCCCAGGGGAGTCAGTCCTCGTCTCGAGTGGGGGCATGCAGGTGCTGCTTTCCTCCCGAGCTGTAGCAGCAGTGTCACGCTTCCCTTCGCGTGGATCAAGGCATCTAGTGGGCTTTCCCCTGAGGCTTTCCCACAGGACTGTCCCACGTGCCACCGTGGTGTGAGTCGATCCTCGGCTTGCAAAGTCGAGGCAGTGCAGGGAAAACAGGTTTCCCTGGAATGGACTGAGACATCTGGGGGACTCTGCGAATGGTGGCACGACCCTGGAGTTCCTCTCGCCTTTCCTGTGGAGAGCGCCTCCTCTTGACTTGCGACGGGAATGCCGGGAATTCTATCCCGAACACGCCGGGAAAGGATCCCTCCTCTCGAGCTAGGAGGCGGAAACGGGGCTCCTCTGGATGTGGGCGGGACTCTCGTGCTTCCTCTCGAGTGGCAGACGGGTATGTCAGGGAACTTCTTGAGTTGCAGCAAGGGTATGAAGGACCCTTTGGAAGTTCCAGAGGTTAGATGTGATTAGCCTCAAGACGCCTCAGCGGAAATGGGCCTCATCTCGCCTGGAGGGGAGAACCTCCTGGATTTTTTCGAGTTGCGGCAGGTGCTCTCGACTTACGACGGGAACCTCAGGGACAGGCTCTGGTGGCCTCGGAAAGGCCAGTCGCCATGAGAGTTGCTAGGGAGCCTCTCGGGATTCCTCTCCCGTCGATGCCGGGGCCTAAGACCTCGTGTGGAGTCGGTGCCGGAACCTGAGGATTCCTCTCCAGTGCTGACATGGATCTTGGGGTACTTCTGGAGTCTCCCCAGGGGAGTCAGTCCTCGTCTCGAGTGGGGGCATGCAAGTGCGCTTTCCTCAAGAGCTGTAGCAGCAGTGTCACGCTTCCCTTCGCGTGCATCAAGGGATATGTGGCTTTCCCTCGAGGCTATCCCAGGAGGCTTTCCCATGAGGCTTTCCCACAGGGCTGTCCCACGTGCCACCGTTGTGTGAGTCGATCCTCGGCTTGAAAATCGACGCAGTGCAGGGAAAACAGGTTTCCCTGTAATGGACTGAGATATCTGGGGGATTCTGGGAATGGTGGCACGACCCTGGAGTTCCTCTCGCCTTTCCTGTGGAGAGCGCCTCCTCTTGAGATTCGACGGGAACACCGGGAATTCTTTCCCGACCACGCAGGGAAAGGATCCCTCCTCTCGAGCTAGGAGGCAGAAACGGGGCTCCTCTGGATGTGCCCGGGACTCTCGTGCTTCCTCTCGAGTGGAGACGGGTATGTCGGGGAACTTCTTGAGTTGCAGCAAGGGTGTGAAGGACCCTTGGAAGTTCCAGATGTTAGATGTGTTTAGCCTCAAGACGCCTCAGCGGAAATGGGCCTCATCTCGCCTGGAGGGGAGAACCTCCTGGATTTTTTCGAGTTGCGGCAGCTGCTCTCGACTTACGACGGGGACCTCAGGGACCCGCTCTGGTGGCCTCAGGAAAGGCCAGTCCCCATGCGAGTTGCTCGGGGGCCTCTCGGGATTCCTCTCCCCTCAATGCCGGGGCGTAAGACCTTGTGAGGAGTCGGTTCCGGAACCTGAGGATTCCTCTCCAGTGCCCACATGGATCTTGGGGTACTTCTGGAGTCTCCCCAGGGGAGTCAGTCCTCGTCTCGATTGGGGGCATGCACGAGCGCTTTCCTCCCGAGCAGTAGCAGCAGTGTCACGCTTCCCTTCGCGTGGATCAAGGGATCTGTGGCTTTCCCACGAGGCTTTCCCACAGGGCTGTCCAACGTGCCACCGTGGTGTGAGTGGATCCTCGGCTTGAAAGTCGAGGCAGTGCAGGGAAAACAGATTTCCCTGGAATGGACTGAGATATCTGGGGGACTCTGGGAATGGTGGCACGACCCTGGAGTTCCTCTCGCCTTTCCTGTGGAGAGCGCCTCCTATTGAGATGCGACGGGAACGCGGGGAATTCTTTCCCAACCACGCAGGGAAAGGATCCCTCCTCTGGAGCTAGGAGGCGGAAACGGGTCTCCTCTGGATGTGGGCAGGACTCTCGTGCTTCCTCGAGTGGAGACGGGAATGTCGGGGAACTTCATGAGTTGCAGCAAGGGTGTGAAGGACCCTTTGGAAGTTCCAGATGTTAGATGTGATTAGCCTCCAGAGGCCTCAGCGGAAATGGGCCTCATCTTGCCTCTAGGGTAGAACCTCCTGCATTTTCTCGAGTTGCGGCAGGTGCTCTCGACTTACGACAGGGACCTCAGGGACCCGCTCTGGTGGCCTCAAGAAAGGCCAGTCCCCATGCGAGTTGCTCGGGGGCCTCTCGGGATTCCTCTCCCGTCGATGCCGGGGCCTAAGACCTTGCTTGGAGTCGGTGCCGGAACGTGAGGATTCCTCTCCAGTGCTGACATGGATCTTGGGCTACTTCTGGAGTCTCCCCAGGGGAGTCATTCCTCGTCTCGAGTGGGGGCATGCACGTGCGCATTACTCCCGAGCTGTAGCAGCAGTGTCACGCTTCCCTTCGCGTGGATCAAGGGATCTGCGGCTTTCCCTCGAGGCTTTCCCATGAGGCTTTCCCACAGGGCTGTCCCACGTGCCACCGTGATGTGAGTCGATCCTCGGCTTGAAAGTCGAGGCAGTGCAGGGAAAACAGGTTTCCCTGGAATGGACTGAGACATCTGGGGGACTCTGGGAATGGTAGCATGACCCTGGAGTTACTCTCGCCTTTCCTGTGGAGAGCGCCTCCTCTTGAGATACGACGGGAACGCCGGGAATTCTTTCCCGACCACGCAGCGAAAGGATCCCACCTCTGGAGCTAGGAGGCGGAAACGGGGCTCCTCTGGATGTGGGCGGGACTCTCGTGCTTCCTCTCGAGTGGCAGACGGGTATGTTGGGGAACTTCTTGAGTTGCAGCAAGGGTGTGAAGGACCCTTTGGAAGTTCCAGAGGTTAGGTGTGATTAGCCTCGAGACGCCTCAGCGGAAATGGGCCTCATCTCACCTGGAGGGTAGAACCTCCTGAATTTTCTCAAGTTGCGGCAGGTGCTCTCGACTTACGAAGGGGACCTGATGGACCCGCGCTGGTGGCCTCATGAAAGGCCAGTCCCCATGGGAGTTGCTCGGGGGCCTCTCGGGATTCCTCTTCCCTCGATGCCGGGGCCTAAGATCTTGTGTGGAGTCGGTGCCTGGAACCTGAGGATTCCTCTCCAGTGCTGACATGGATCTTGGGGTACTTCTGGAGTCTCCCAGGGGAGTCAGTCCTCGTCTCGAGTGGGGGCATGCACGTGCGCTCCCGAGCTGTAGCAGGAGTGTCACGCTTCCCTTCTTGTGGATCAAGGGATCAGGGGCTTTACCTCGAGGCTTTCCCATGAGGCTTTCCCACGAGGCTTTCCCACAGGGCTGTCCCACGTGCCACCGTTGTATGAGTCGATCCTCGGCTTGAAAGTCGAAGCAGTGCAGGGAAAACTGGTTTCCCTGGCATGGACTGAACATCTGGGGGACTCTGGGAATGGTGGCACGACCCTGGAGTTCCTCTCGCCTTTCCTGTGGAGAGCGCCTCCTCTTGAGATGCGACGGGAACGCCAGGAATACTTACCCGACCACCTAGGGAAAGGATCCCTCCTCTGGAACTATGAGGCGGAAACGGGGCTCCTCTGGATGTGGGCGGGACTCTCGTGCTTCCTCTCGAGTGGAGACGGGTATGTCGGGGAACTTCTTGAGTTGCAGCAAGGGTGTGAAAGACGCTTTGGAAGTTCCAGAGGTTAGGTGTGATTAGTCTCGAGACGCCTCAGCACAAATGGGCCTCATGTCGCCTGAAGGGGAGAACCTCCTGAATTTTCTCGAGTTGCGGCAGGTGCTGTGGACTTAAGACGGGGTCCTCAGGGACCCGCTCTGGTGGCCTCAGGAAAGGCCAGTCACCATGCGAGTTGCTCGGGGGCCTCTCGGGATTCCTCTCCCGTCGATGCTGGCGCCTTATACCTTGTGTGGAGTCGGTGCCGGAACCTGAGAAAACCTCTCCAGTGCTTACATGGACCTTGGGGTACTTCTGGAGTCTCCCAGGTGAGTCAGTCCTCGTTTCTAGTGGATGCATGCACGTGCAATTTCCTCCAGAGCTGTAGCATCAGTGTCACGCTTCCCTTCGCGTGGATCCAGGAATCTGTGGCTTTCCGTGGAGGCTTTCTCACGAGGCTTTGCCACGAGGATTTCCCACGACGTTTACCCACTGGGATGTCCCACGTGCCACCGTGTTGTGAGTCATCCTTGGCTTGAAAGTCGAGGCAGTGCTGGGAAACTGGTTTCCCTGTTATGGACTGAGCATCTGGGGGACTCTGGGAATGGTGGCACGACCCTGGAGTTCCTCTCGCCTTTCCTGTGGAGAGCGCCTCCTCTTGAGATGCGACGGAACGCCGGGAATTCTTTCCCGACCACGCAGGGAAAGGATCCCTCCGCTCGAGCTAGGAGGCAGAAACGGGTCTCCTCTGGATGTGGGCGGGACTCTCGTGCTTCCTTTCGAGTGGAGCCGGGTAAGTCAGGGAACTTCTTGAGTTGCAGCAAGGGTGTGAAGGACCCTTTGGAAGTTCCAGAGGTTAGGTGTGATTAGCCTCGAGAAGCCTCAGCGGAAATGGTCCTCATCTCGCCTGGAGGGGAGAACCTCCTGGATTTTCTCGAGTTGCGGCAGGTGCTCTCCACTTACGACGGGGACCTCAGGGACCCGCTCTGGTGGCCTCAGGAAAGGCCAGTCACCATGCGAGTTGCTCGTGGGCCTCTCGGGATTCCTCTCCCCTCGATGCCGGGGCCTAAGACCTTGAGTGGAGTCGGTGCCGAAACCTGTGGATTCCTCTCCAGTGCTGACATGGATCTTGGGGTACTTCTGGTGTCTCCCCAGGAGAGTCAGTCCTCGTCTCGAGTGGGGGCATGCACGTGCTCTTTCCTTCCGAGCTGTAGCAGCAGTGTCACGCTTCCCTTCGCGTGGATCAAGGCATCAGGGGCTTTCCCTCGAGGCTTTCCCACGAGGCTTTCCCAGGAGGCTTTCCCACAGGACTGTCCCACGTGCCACCGTGGTGTGAGTCGATCCTCGGCTTGAAAGTCGAGGCAGTCCAGGGAAAACAGGTTTCCCTGGAATGGACTGAGAAATCTGGGGGACTCTGCGAATGTGGCACGACCCTGGAGTTCCTCTCGCCTTTCCTGTGGAGAGCGCCTCCTCTTGACTTGCGACGGGAATGCCGGGAATTCTTTCCCGAACACGCCGGGAAAGGATCCCTCCTCTCGAGCTAGGAGGCGGAAACGGGGCTCCTCTGGATGTGGGCGGGACTCTCGTGCTTCCTCTCGAGTGGAGACGGGTATGTCGGGGAACTTCTTGAGTTGCAGCAAGGGTGTGAAGGACCCTTTGGAAGTTCCAGAGGTTAGATGTGATTAGCCTCCAGACGCCTCAGGAGAAATGGGCCTCATCTCGCCTGGAGGTGCGAACCTCCTGGATTTTCTCGAGTTGCGGCAGGTGCTCTCGTCTTACGACAGGGACGTCAGAACCCGCTCTGGTGGCCTCAGGAAAGGCCAGTCCCCATGCGAGTTGCTCGGGGGCCTCTCGGGATTCCTCTCCGTAGATGCTGGGGCCTAAGACCTTGTGTGGAGACGGTGCCGGAACCTGAGTATTCCTCTCCAGTGCTGGACATGGATCTTGGGGTACTTCTGGAGTCTCCCCAGGGGAGTCAGTCCTCGTCTCGAGTGGAGGCATGCACGTGCCCTTTCTTTCCGAGCTGTAGCTGCAGTGTCACGCTTCCCCTCGCGTGGATCAAGGGACCTGTGGCTTTCCCTCGAGGCTTTCCCACGAGGCTTTCCCACAGGACTATCCAACGTGCCACCGTGGTGTGAGTCGATCCTCGGCTTGAAAGTCGAGGCAGTGGAGGGAAAACAGATTTCCCTGGAATGGACTGAGACATCTGGGGGACTCTGGGAATGGTGGCACGACCCTGGAGTTCCTCTCGCCTTTCCTGTGGAGAGCGCCTCTTCTTGAGATGCGACGGTAATGCAGGGAATTCTTTCCCCACCACGCAGGGAAAGGATCCCTCCACTCAAGCTAGGAGGGGGAAATGGGGCTCCTCTGGATGTGGGCGGGACTCTCGTGCTTCCTCTCGAGTGGAGACGGGTATGTCGGGGAACTTCTTGAGTTGCAGCAAGGGTGTGAAGGACCCTTTCGAAGTTCCAGAGGTTAGATGTGATTAGCCTCGAGACGCTTCAACGGAAACGGGCCTCATCTCGCCTGGAGGGGAGAACTTCCTGGATTTTCTCGAGTTGTGGCAGGTGCTCTCAAGTTACGACGGGGACCTCAGGGACCCTCTCTGGCGGCCTCAGGAAAGGCCGACCCCATGCGAGTTGCTCAGTGCCTCTCGGGATTCCTCTCCCGTAGATGCCAGCGCCTAAGACCTTGCTTGGAGTCGGTGCTGGAACGTGAGGATTCCTCTCCAGTGCTGACATTGATCTTGGGCTACTTCTGGAGTCTCCCCAGGGGAGTCAGTCCTCGTCTCGAGTGGGGGCATGCACGTGCGCATTCCTCCCAGAGCTGTAGCAGCAGTGTCACGCTTCCCTTCGCGTGGATCAAGGGATCTGCCGCTTTCCCTCGAGGCTTTCCCACGAGGCTTTCCCACAGGGCTGTCCCACGTGCCACCGTGGTGTGAGTCGATCCTCGGCTTGAAAGTCGAGGCAGTACAGGGAAAACAGGTTTCCCTGGAATGGACTGAGACATCTGGGGGACTCTGGGAATGGTAGCATGACCCTGGAGTTACTCTCGCCTTTCCTGTGGAGAGCGCCTCCTCTTGAAATGCGACGGGAACGCCGGGAATTCTTTCCCGACCACGCAGCGAAAGGATCCCACCTCTCGAGCTAGGAGGCGGAAACCGGGCTCCTCTGTATGTGGGCGGGACTCTCGTGCTTCCTCTCGAGTGGAGACGGGTATGTTGGGGAACTTCTTGAGTTGCAGGAAGGGTGTGAAGGACCCTTTGGAAGTTCCAGAGCTTAGGTGTGATTAGCCTCGAGACGCCTCATCGGAAATGGGCCTCATCTCGCCTGGAGGCGAGAACCTCCTGAATTTTCTCAAGTTGCGGCAGGTGCTCTCGACTTACGAAGGGGACCTGAGGGACCCGCGCTGGTGGCCTCATGAAAGGCCAGTCCCCATGGGAGTTGCTCGGGGGCCTCTCGGGATTCCTCTCCCCTCGATGCCGGGGCCTAAGATCTTGTGTGGAATCGGTGCCGGAACCTGAGGATTCCTCTCCAGTGCTGACATGGATCTTGGGGTACTTCTGGAGTCTCCCCAGGGGAGTCAGTCCTCGTCTCGAGTGGGGGCATGCACGTGCGCTCCCGAGCTGTAGCAGGAGTGTCACGCTTCCCTTCTTGTGGATCAAGGGATCAGGGGCTTTACCTCGAGGCTTTCCCATGAGGCTTTCCCACGAGGCTTTCCCACAGGGCTGTCCCACGTGCCACCGTTGTATGAGTCGATCCTCGGCTTGAAAGTCGAAGCAGTGCAGGGAAAACTGGTTTCCCTGGCATGGACTGAACATCTGGGGGACTCTGGGAATGGTGGCACGACCCTGGAGTTCCTCTCGCCTTTCCTGTGGAGAGCGCCTCCTCTTGAGATGCGACGGGAACGCCAGGAATACTTACCCGACCACCTAGGGAAAGGATCCCTCCTCTGGAACTATGAGGCGGAAACGGGGCTCCTCTGGATGTGGGCGGGACTCTCGTGCTTCCTCTCGAGTGGAGACGGGTATGTCGGGGAACTTCTTGAGTTGCAGCAAGGGTGTGAAAGACGCTTTGGAAGTTCCAGAGGTTAGGTGTGATTAGTCTCGAGACGCCTCAGCACAAATGGGCCTCATGTCGCCTGAAGGGGAGAACCTCCTGAATTTTCTCGAGTTGCGGCAGGTGCTGTGGACTTAAGACGGGGTCCTCAGGGACCCGCTCTGGTGGCCTCAGGAAAGGCCAGTCACCATGCGAGTTGCTCGGGGCCTCTCGGGATTCCTCTCCCGTCGATGCTGGCGCCTTATACCTTGTGTGGAGTCGGTGCCGGAACCTGAGAAAACCTCTCCAGTGCTTACATGGACCTTGGGGTACTTCTGGAGTCTCCCAAGGTGAGTCAGTCCTCGTTTCTAGTGGCATGCATGCACGTGCAATTTCCTCCAGAGCTGTAGCATCAGTGTCACGCTTCCCTTCGCGTGGATCCAGGAATCTGTGGCTTTCCGTGGAGGCTTTCTCACGAGGCTTTGCCACGAGGATTTCCCACGACGTTTACCCACTGGGATGTCCCACGTGCCACCGTGTTGTGAGTCGATCCTTGGCTTGAAAGTCGAGGCAGTGCTGGGAAACTGGTTTCCCTGTTATGGACTGAGCATCTGGGGGACTCTGGGAATGGTGGCACGACCCTGGAGTTCCTCTCGCCTTTCCTGTGGAGAGCGCCTCCTCTTGAGATGCGACGGAACGCCGGGAATTCTTTCCCGACCACGCAGGGAAAGGATCCCTCCTCTCGAGCTAGGAGGCAGAAACGGGTCTCCTCTGGATGTGGGCGGGACTCTCGTGCTTCCTTTCGAGTGGAGCCGGGTAAGTCAGGGAACTTCTTGAGTTGCAGCAAGGGTGTGAAGGACCCTTTGGAAGTTCCAGAGGTTAGGTGTGATTAGCCTCGAGAAGCCTCAGCGGAAATGGTCCTCATCTCGCCTGGAGGGGAGAACCTCCTGGATTTTCTCGAGTTGCGGCAGGTGCTCTCCACTTACGACGGGGACCTCAGGGACCCGCTCTGGTGGCCTCAGGAAAGGCCAGTCACCATGCGAGTTGCTCGTGGGCCTCTCGGGATTCCTCTCCCCTCGATGCCGGGGCCTAAGACCTTGAGTGGAGTCGGTGCCGAAACCTGTGGATTCCTCTCCAGTGCTGACATGGATCTTGGGGTACTTCTGGAGTCTCCCCAGGAGAGTCAGTCCTCGTCTCGAGTGGGGGCATGCACGTGCTCTTTCCTTCCGAGCTGTAGCAGCAGTGTCACGCTTCCCTTCGCGTGGATCAAGGCATCAGGGGCTTTCCCTCGAGGCTTTCCCACGAGGCTTTCCCAGGAGGCTTTCCCACAGGACTGTCCCACGTGCCACCGTGGTGTGAGTCGATCCTCGGCTTGAAAGTCGAGGCAGTCCAGGGAAAACAGGTTTCCCTGGAATGGACTGAGAAATCTGGGGGACTCTGCGAATGGTGGCACGACCCTGGAGTTCCTCTCGCCTTTCCTGTGGAGAGCGCCTCCTCTTGACTTGCGACGGGAATGCCGGGAATTCTTTCCCGAACACGCCGGGAAAGGATCCCTCCTCTCGAGCTAGGAGGCGGAAACGGGGCTCCTCTGGATGTGGGCGGGACTCTCGTGCTTCCTCTCGAGTGGAGACGGGTATGTCGGGGAACTTCTTGAGTTGCAGCAAGGGTGTGAAGGACCCTTTGGAAGTTCCAGAGGTTAGATGTGATTAGCCTCCAGACGCCTCAGCGGAAATGGGCCTCATCTCGCCTGGAGGGGAGAACCTCCTGGATTTTCTCGAGTTGCGGCAGGTGCTCTCGATCTTACGACAGGGGACGTCAGGAACCCGCTCTGGTGGCCTCAGGAAAGGCCAGTCCCCATGCGAGTTGCTCGGGGGCCTCTCGGGATTCCTCTCCGTACGATGCTGGGGCCTAAGACCTTGTGTGGAGACGGTGCCGGAACCTGAGTATTCCTCTCCAGTGCTGACATGGATCTTGGGGTACTTCTGGAGTCTCCCCAGGGGAGTCAGTCCTCGTCTCGAGTGGAGGCATGCACGTGCGCTTTCCTTCCGAGCTGTAGCATGCAGTGTCACGCTTCCCTTCGCGTGGATCAAGGGATCCTGTGGCTTTCCCTCGAGGCTTTCCCACGAGGCTTTCCCACAGGACTGTCCCAACGTGCCACCGTGGTGTGAGTCGATCCTCGGCTTGAAAGTCGAGGCAGTGGCAGGGAAAACAGATTTCCCTGGAATGGACTGAGACATCTGGGGGACTCTGGGAATGGTGGCACGACCCTGGAGTTCCTCTCGCCTTTCCTGTGGAGAGCGCCTCTTCTTGAGATGCGACGGTAATGCCGGGAATTCTTTCCCCACCACGCAGGGAAAGGATCCCTCCATCTCGAGCTAGGAGGCGGAAACGGGGCTCCTCTGGATGTGGGCGGGACTCTCGTGCTTCCTCTCGAGTGGAGACGGGTATGTCGGGGAACTTCTTGAGTTGCAGCAAGGGTGTGAAGGACCCTTTCGGAAGTTCCAGAGGTTAGATGTGATTAGCCTCGAGACGCCTCAGCGGAAATCGGGCCTCATCTCGCCTGGAGGGGAGAACTTCCTGGATTTTCTCGAGTTGTGGCAGGTGCTCTCGACTTACGACGGGGACCTCAGGGACCCGTCTCTGGTGGCCTCAGGAAAGGCCAGTCCCCATGCGAGTTGCTCAGGGGCCTCTCGGGATTCCTCTCCCGTAGATGCCAGCGGCCTAAGACCTTGTGTGGAGTCGGTGCCTGGAACCTGAGGATTCCTCTCCAGTGCTGACATTGGATCTTGGGGCTACTTCTGGAGTCTCCCCAGGGGAGTCAGTCCTCGTCTCGAGTGGGGGCATGCACGTGCGCTTTCCTCCCGAGCTGTAGCAGCAGTGTCACGCTTCCCTTCGCGTGGATCAAGGGATCTGCGGCTTTCCCTCGAGGCTTTCCCACGAGGCTTTCCCACAGGGCTGTCCCACGTGCCACCGTGGTGTGAGTCGATCCTCGGCTTGAAAGTCGAGGCAGTGCAGGGAAAACAGGTTTCCCTGGAATGGACTGAGACATCTGGGGGACTCTGGGAATGGTGGCACGACCCTGGAGTTCCTCTCGCCTTTCCTGTGGAGAGCGCCTCCTCTTGAGATGCGACGGGAACGCCGGGAATTCTTTCCCGACCACGCAGGGAAAGGATCCCTACCTCTCGAGCTAGGAGGCGGAAACGGGGCTCCTCTGGATGTGGGCGGGACTCTCGTGCTTCCTCTCGAGTGGAGACGGGTATGTCGGGGAACTTCTTGAGTTGCAGCAAGGGTGTGAAGGACCCTTTGGAAGTTCCAGAGCTTAGGTGTGATTAGCCTCGAGACGCCTCAGCGGAAATGGGCCTCATCTCGCCTGGAGGGGAGAACCTCCTGGATTTTCTCGAGTTGCGGCAGGTGCTCTCGACTTACGACAGGGGACCTCAGGGACCCGCTGCTGGTGGCCTCATGGAAAGGCCAGTCCCCATGGGAGTTGCTCGGGGGCCTCTCGGGATTCCTCTCCCGTCGATGCCGGGGCCTAAGATCTTGTGTGGAGTCGGTGCCGGAACCTGAGGATTCCTCTCCAGTGCTGACATGGATCTTGGGGTACTTCTGGAGTCTCCCAGGGGAGTCAGTCCTCGTCTCGAGTGGGGGCATGCACGTGCGCTCCCGAGCTGTAGCAGGCAGTGTCACGCTTCCCTTCCTGTGGATCAAGGGATTCAGGGGCTTTACCTCGAGGCTTTCCCATGAGGCTTTCCCACGAGGCTTTCCCACAGGGCTGTCCACGTGCCACCGTTGTAGTGAGTCGATCCTCGGCTTGAAAGTCGAGGCAGTGCAGGGAAAACAGGTTTCCCTGGCAATGGACTGAGACATCTGGGGGACTCTGGGAATGGTGGCACGACCCTGGAGTTCCTCTCGCCTTTCCTGTGGAGAGCGCCTCCTCTTGAGATGCGACGGGAACGCCAGGGAATACTTACCCGACCACGCTAGGGAAAGGATCCCTCCTCTGGAAGCTATGGAGGCGGAAACGGGGCTCCTCTGGATGTGGGCGGGACTCTCGTGCTTCCTCTCGAGTGGAGACGGGTATGTCGAGGAACTTCTTGAGTTGCAGCAAGGGTGTGAAAGACGCCTTTGGAAGTTCCAGAGGTTAGGTGTGATTAGTCCTCGAGACGCCTCAGCAGGAAATGGGCCTCATCGTCGCCTGGAGGGGAGAACCTCCTGAATTTTCTCGAGTTGCGGCAGGTGCTCTCGACTTAACGACGGGGTCCTCAGGGACCCGCTCTGGTGGCCTCAGGAAAGGCCAGTCACCATGCGAGTTGCTCGGGGGCCTCTCGGGATTCCTCTCCCGTCGATGCCGGGCGCCTAAGACTTGTGTGGAGTCGGTGCCGGAACCTGAGGAATCCTCTCCAGTGCTTACATGGATCCTTGGGGTACTTCTGGAGTCTCCAAGGTGAGTCAGTCCTCGTTTTCTAGTGCATGCATGCACGTGCAATTTCCTCCAGAGCTGTAGCATCAAGGTCACGCTTCCCTTCGCGTGGATCCAGGAATCTGTGGCTTTCCGTGGAGGCTTTCTCACGAGGCTTTGCCACGAGGATTTCCCACGACGTTTACCCACTGGGATGTCCCACGTGCCACCGTGTTGTGAGTCATCCTTGGCTTGAAAGTCGAGGCAGTGCTGGGAAACTGGTTTCCCTGTTATGGACTGAGCATCTGGGGACTCGGGAATGG
>NW_017216816.1:0-12945 GCF_001704415.2 Capra hircus | reverse complement strand
GAATTTCGGTCCTCTGAGCAGACCTGGAGGTCTCCCTTGAAGGAGCTAACCAGTTTCTTCTAATGGGCTTGCACACTGGGTGGCTGCCTCTTCTTCCCTGAAGGACGATCACTTTCCCCGCATCCTGTGAACTCTGCATCCCAGCCTGCTGGAAAAGCGCTTCTTGGAGGTCATTTTTCAGGGACAATTTTCCCTGGAGCCCGGGGCCGTAGGGAGGCCCCATGCTCGCTGGAAAGGCAGAGTCACATCCACAGTCTGTTCTACCCTTTTGCCCGGTGGGAGAGCTCTAGTGAGCCTAGGTCTGTCAGGAAAATTCTTGGCTCCTATGGGGACACACCCTGTGTGTTAACCTGCATATCGGACCTAGGGCCACAGGCCTGTTCCTCTCGGGGGGACCCTGAAGTGGTGCGGCCAGCAACAGCCTGAACATCCATCCCATTGCTATTTTCTTCCTTCTGATAGAGCTAGCTTTGCTTCTCGCTTTGGCATTTCGGAAGCCAGGGGGAGCCCCACCGCTGTTGTCCTGGGGTCTATTGGAGGTACCGGGTCTTTTGGACCCAGCATGGCACCCGACCCCCTCAGACACACTCCCGCAGCCTCCTTCCCCATGGGCAGGACTGTTCTGACCTAGGAATGTGTTCCCAAGGCTCAGAAAATGCAGGGAGACACACGGCCCTGACTCTGGAACTGAGGCCGTTGGAGCAGGCCTGGAGGTCTGACGTCTGAGACGCCAAACACTTGCTGCAAGATACAGGTGTGAAAACACACTCTCTGGGGCTGCCTTTCCTTCCTCCAAGGAAGAGAGCTTTTCCAGTCTCCTCCGTGCTGAGTCATACAAGGCTGCAAAGGTCTGGCTTAGAGGGCATTTCTCAGCGGCAATGGCCCCTGAGGCCCTGCACCCAGGGAGGGATCCTACCCTCCCAGGGGAAGTCAAAGCAACCTCCAAACAGCTGTTCTCTCATGTTTCCTCTGCAGGAGGGAGCTAGTGAGCCCAGGTCTGTCTGGAACGTTCTTGGATCCTGCGGGGAAATCATCCTGGGAGCCCACCTGGATACCAGTCGTAGGGGCTAAAATTCGCATTTTCCTTCCTTGGAGCCCTAACGCAGTACAGCCTAGCAACTGCTTGAAAATCCATCCTGTTGCTGTTTTCTTCCCTCTGACAGAGCGAGCTTTGCTCCCCATTTTGGGATTTCAGAAGCAAGGTGGTGGCCTGCAACTCCTTGCCTGGGGTCCATTGGAGGTGCAAGGTGCCCTCGACCAGGTGACCCAGCATGACACCTGGCCCCCTCAGACACACTCCCGCAGCAGTCCCCATGGGCAGGACTGCTCTCACTAGGAATGTGTTTGCAAGGCCAGGAAACTGCAGGGAGACACAAGGCCCTGATTCTGGAATTGAGTCTGTTGGAACAGGCCTGCAGGTCTTCTGTCTAACAAGCCAAACACTTGCTGCAAGATACAGGCCTGAAAACACACTCTTGGGCTGCCTTTCCTTCCTCCAAGGAAGAGAGTTTTCTCAGCCTCCTGTGGGCTGAGAGTCACACAGGGCTGAAAAGCACTTGCTGGGAGATTCTTTTTCATTGGCCATGGCCCCTGAGGCCCTGTGCTCAGGGAGGGCTCCCTCCCTCCCAGGGAAAGTCAAAGGAAGCTCCAAACGGCTGTTCAATCATGTTTCTGAGAGAGTCATTGCCAAGGCAGGTTTCTAAGAAGTTCAAGGGTCCCCAAGGAGAGAGGGGTCTAGAATTCTCAAGGAGGAAGAAGGACAAACTGTTTTCCCCTCTACATTCCTTAGGATTATATAACAATCATGCATCCTTCTTGAGGACGGTCTCTGGAAAAAACCTTCTGGCTAATCCTGTTATCTTAAAATGTCAATTATGGGAGTAGGTCTAGTGAGTCTTTACAACCTCCAGACATTCTTTTGTTCGTTGTCATAACTTATTGGAGAGTATATAACTCCATTACTAACACTAGCAAGGGGGTACGCTTTTCTGCCCCTTGTGATGTCCTCTGTCAGAAGCTTTCTCTATCTCCTTTATCCTTTAATAAAACTCTATTGCACAAAAGCTCTGAGCAATCAAGCCTCGTCTTGGGCCCTGGATTGAATTCTTCTCCTCCATAAGCCAAGAATCCCAGCATCTTTTCGTGTTCAGCAACAATATTTCATTTCCTCTGCAGGGAGAGAGCTAGTGAGCTTAGGTCTGTCTGGAACATTCTTGGATCCTGTGGGGAAAATATCCTGTGCACACATCTGGATACTGGGCTAGAGGCCAAAATTCGCATTTCTTTCCCGGGGAGCCCTAACGTGGTGTGACTTAGCAACTGCTTGAAAATCCATCCCATTGCTGTTTTCCTCCTTCGGACAGAGCTAGCTTTGTTCCCTGCTTTGGGATATCTCAACCGAAGGGCCGGTCCATAGCTACTCGCCTGGGGCCCATTGGATGTGCAAGGTGCCCTCGACTAGGTGACCCTAGCATGGCACTCAGCCCGCTCAGACACACTCCGAGGCTTCTTTCTCATGGGAAGCACTGCTCCAACCTAGGAATGTGTCTGCAATGCTTGGAAAGTGCAGTGAGACACACAGCCCTGGACTCTGCAATTGAGGCCCTCAGAGCAAGCCTGCAGCTCTGATGTCTGAGAAGCAAAACACTTGCTGCAAAGAGAGGCCTGAAAACACACTCTCTGTGGATGACTTTCCTTCCTCTAAGGAAGATAGTTTTCCCAGTCTCCTGCTTCCTGAATGTCACACAGCTGGAATGCGCTTGCTTGGAGGTCGTGATTCAGTGGCAATGACCCCTGAGGCCCTTTGCCCAGGGAGGGCTCCCACACTCACAGGCAAATCAAAGCAACTTCCAAGTGAGTCAGCTCTTCACATCAAGTGGCCAAAGTATTGGAGTTTCAGGTTCAGTATTAGTCCTTCCAATGTATATTCAGACCTGATTTCCTTTAGGATGGAGTGGTTGCGTCTCCTTGTAGTCTAAGCGACCTACAAGCATCTTCTCCAACACCACAGTTTCAAAAGCATCCAATTTTCAGCTGTCACTTTCTTTATAGTACATCTTTTCATATCCATCCATGACATATGGAAAAACCATAGCCTTTGACTGGATGGATCTTTGTTGGCAAAGCAACGTCTCGGCTTTTTAATATGCTGTCTAGTTTGGTCATCCACTTTTCTTCCAAGTCATAAATATGTTTTAAGTTCATGGAGGCAGCCATCACCTGCAGTGATTTCCAAGCCCCCCCAAAATAGTCTGCTGCTGTTTCCAATGTTTTCCCATCTATTTGCCATGAAGTGATGAGACTGGATGCAATGATTTTAGTTTTCTGAATGCTGAGCTTTAAGCTAACTTTTTCACTCTCCTCTTTCACTTTCATCAGGAGACTCTTTAGTTCTTCTTCACTTTCTGCCATAAGGGTGGTGTCATCTGCATATCTGAGATTATTGATATTTCTCCCAGCAATCTGGATTCCAGCGTGTGCTTCCTCCAGCCCAGTGTATCTCATGATGTACTCTGCATATAAGTTAAATAAGCAGGGTGACAATACACTGCCTTGACATATTCCTTTTCCTATTTAGAACCAGTCTGTTGTTCCATGTCCAGTTCGAACTGTTTCTTCCTGACCTGCATACAGGTTTCTCAAGAGACAGGTCAGGTGGTCTGGTATTCCCATCTCTTCAGAATTTTTCCCAGTTTATTGTGATCCACACAGTCAAAGGCTTTGGCATAGTCAATAAAGCAGAAATAGATGTCTTTTTTTTCTTGAACTCTCTTGCTTTTTCAATGATCCAGTGGATGTTGGCAGTTGATCTCTGGTTTCTCTGCATGTTTTAAATCCCTCTTGAACATTTGGAAGTTCACAGTTCATGTGAACTTGGAGAATTTTGAGCATTACTTTACTTAGTGTGTGAGATGAGTGCAATTGTGGCAGCAGCTTGAATATTCTTTGTCATTGCCTTTCTTTGGGATTGGAATGAAAACTGACCTAATGACTAGATGTTTTCAATTGCATATGCTGAAAGAACTGGCTGTGCAGTTTTGAAGAAAAAAAAATCATTTTTAACCCATTTTCTCTGAAGTGCAAGGCATATCATGGCCATCCCTGAATCATAAAGTCACCTTTTCTTTATGTAGTCATAGTTTCATGCCCTAAATTATAGGCCAACTCATGCTCAAATTGACTCTGATGTCAGGGGCCAGATCAACTAATAAAAAGCTTGGATTGTCCCTCTGGAGGAAAGTGAGATCTTTGTCCCACGAGAAGAATCTGAAGGGTTAAGGGAACTTGCAAGAGTGGGGAAAGCTTAGTCCATCCTACATGTACCAAAATCTTTAAATAAGGCTTATTTACTTTACCGAAGTAAAAAAACAGATGATGAAAACAATTATAAATCAATGAAAGGTAAAGAAACTCATAGTCTGTTATCAAAAATTGCCATTCTAAAGAAAACTTTGTTCTCTTAACCTAGAGAGGAGACTAAATTCCATCTGGTACCAGCTTACCAGAAGACAAACAAACAAACAAAACAAATTATCGGTAAGCTTAAAAAATGTATATTCCATATATCTTGAAGTAGCAGTATTTCTGCAAAGGCATCAGTGTGAAATCATAGAAGAACATGGTTAAAACCTGATTAAATAGAAATTGACAATGTAATCTGGTCACTGCCTGCGACTTGAAATGCTTTCATATGATAACTGGAATTATAACTGACAGCATTTTGACCAGGACATATCAGATTTTCACGGATGTCAGATAATTTCTAGGATATCTTATATTAGGAACTGAAGGAATCTTTGAACCTAGGAAAGAAAACAACAGTCTCAAAGGCCCTTGCTGAATATCTATCAGCAAGGAATGTCTTTGCAAGGATCGCAAAATGAAGGGAAATTACACCGACCTGCCTCTGCAACTTCGGTCCTCTGAGCAGATCTGGAGGTCTCCCTTTGTATAAGCTAACCTGTTCCTTCCAAATAGAGGTTTGCAACACAAAACAAGTGGCCGCCTATTCTTCCTCGAAGGAGGATCTCTTTCCCCACATCCTGCGAACTCCTTTTCCCAGCCTCCAGGAAAAGCGCTTCTTGCAGTTCCTTTCAGAAAATCCTATGGACGGAGAAGCCTGGTAGGCTGCAGTCCGTGGGGTCGCTGAGGGTCGGACGCGACTGAGCGCCTGCACTTTCATTTTCACTTTCATGCATTGGAGAAGGCAATGGCAACCCACTTACTGTTCTTGCCTGGAGAATCCCAGGGACGGGGGAGCCTAGTGGGCTACCGTCTATGGCGTCGCACAGAGTCGAACACGACTGAAGCAACTTAGCAGCAGCAGCAGCAGCAGTTCCTTTCTTAGGGGCAGTTATCCCTGAGATTGGGACCTGGAAAGGCAGAGCCACCTCCACACACACGTCTTTTCTGTCCCCTTTCCTCTGGAGGAGAGCTCTAGTGAGCCTAGGTCTGTCAGGAAAATTCTTGGCTTTGACGGGATCACCACCCAGTGTGTGAACCTGCATACCCGACCTAGGGGCCACAGGGCACCTGTTTTGCTCGAGTGGGTCCTGGAGGGGTGCAGCATAGCAAGAGCTTAAAAATCCATCCAATTTGTCTTTTTTTTTTTTTACCTCGGAGAGAACGAGTTTGCTCCACCTCCACCCTTTGGCAGTGTGGAGGGAAGAGGGCACCACCCTCTCCCAAAGGGGACATAGGGCCTACCAGGGAGAGAAAGGCCCCTTGAGAAGCCTGAGCCCAGGTAGGCAGCCAGTGATGTCAAGCACACTCCCGCTGCTTGCTTCTTCATGGGCACTCCCATGATCTGCTAGGAATGTCTTTGCAAGGATCTCAAAGGGAAGGGGAGATACATGCCCTGTCTCTGGAACTTCAGTCCTCTGAGCAGATCTGGAGGTCTTGAGTTGGTATAAGCCAAAACCTGTTCCTTCCAAATAGAGGCTTGCAAACACACCCCCGGTGGTTGCCTCTTCTTCCCCGAAGAAGTCTTTCTTTCCCCACATGCTGCGAAACTCCCTGTCCCAACCTCCTAAGAATAGCGCTTCTTGCCATTCCTTTCTTAGAGGCAGTTATCCCTGAGCTTGGGGCCGTAGGGAGTAGCCCCACACTCACAGGGAAAGGCAAAGACTCCTCCATACATCTCCTCTATCCCCTTTGCTCTGGAGGAGAGCTCTAGTGAGCCTAGGTCTTTCAGGAAAATTCTTGGCTTGGACAGGATCTCTCCCTGTTTGTGAACCTGCCATATCCAACCAGGGGCCACAGAGCACCTGTTTCAGTAAAGTGGGCCCTGAAAGGGTGCAGCCTAGCAAGAGCTTGAAATCCATTCAATTGCTGTTTTTGTACCTCTGACAGAGCGAGCTTGGCTCCACCCTTTGGCAGTGAGTGAGAAAAGAGGCATGACACCCTCCCCAAGGGGACATGGGGCCTATTCGAGAGGAAAGGCCCCTTGTGGAGATGAGGCCAGGAAGGCACACAGTCGTGTCAAACACACTCCCACTGCTTGCTTCTTCAGGGGCACACCCGCTATCAGCTAGGAATGTCTTTGCAATGATCACAAAGGGAAGGGGAGATACAGGGGCCCTGCTTTCAGGACCTCCGGTGCTCTGAGCAAATTCTCGAGGTCTCCCCGTTGTTGGTTCAAGGTCTAAGGTCAAGTTCAAGTCAAGGTCAAGTTCAAGTTTCAGAGTTCAAGTGTCAAAGTTCAGGTCAAGATTCAAGTTGAAAGTTCAAGGTCAAGGTCCAGTTCAAGAGTCAAGTGTTCAAGTTCAAGGTTCAAGGTCAATGAAGTTCAAGTAATCGTACAAGGTTCAAGTCAAGTTCAAGTTCAAGGGAAGTTCAACGTTCAAGTTCAAGTTCAAGTTCAAAGTTCAAGTTCAAGTTCAAGTCATCAAGGTCAAGATCAAGTTCAAGTTCAAGGTTCAAGCGTTCAAGTATCAAAGTTCAAGTTCAAGTTCAAGTTCAAGTTCAGTGAAGTTCAAGGTTCAAGTCAGTTGATCAAGTTCAAGGTAGGTCAAGTTCAAGGTCAAGGTCAAGGCCAATTTCAAGTTCAAAGTCAAGGTCAAGGTCAAGTTCCAAGGTCAAGGTCAAGTTCAAGTTCAAGGCAGGGCAAGGCCCAGCCCAAGACCAAGGCAAGTGCAAGGGCACCGCCAAGGGCAAGGCCAAGGCCCAGGCCAAGGCAAAGGCCAAGGCCACCAAAGCGAAGCCCAAACTCCGTAACGCCTGACAAAAAGGCAGAAGCCACTAGGCCCCTGTGCCAGAGGAAGCCACTGAAGGCAGCAAGGCCACAGAGCTCCCCGACTCCCATTCCCACAGGAAGATGTGAGGATAAAGGGCCTCATCCCAGCACAGCACCCGCTCCCACCACCCCGCAACCCCGGCCCCCGCCCCCCTGCATGACGCACCCTGAAACAACACTGCCTTCCCAGAAAAGAGAACGGAGAAGCCATGTGTGTGCCAAAGGAGCAAGATGAACGAACGATGCCACGCCCTCCAACTTTGGGCACACCTGACGCCTTGGAACCCCGGGCCTGGCCAATGGGTCCCCGCCGTTCTCGGGTGGGAGGGGGGTCAACACATTGGCCAGAGAGCCCTTGCCCAGGCCACCCGCAAATCCCCTGAGATGTGATCCGACCACAGGGGACCGAGGGCAAACGTACCGCTTGAGGTGCTGGAGGAGCCAGACGAAGCCATGGTGGGAGAGGCACACGGGCACGCTGCAGACTGCTGGCCGAGTGGGCGGGGACCCAGCAGCTTAGGACTCTGGAGAACGGGAGGCGTCTCCGCCACCATTGACGTCAATAGGGTTTGGGTGGGTAGATGGAGGGGGCTGCCCCTGGCCTCGTTCCAAGCAGAGACCCTGGACGGAGTCCCGTGGAGCGAGTGGGCTTTTCCCGGGCACAGCTGTGCCCTGGACTGCCACGATCCCCGTTGGGGTGGGCGGGCAGTTCGCGGGCTTTGGTTTGTGGCCCTCCCTCGCAGCGGGGGGTGGGATCAACCCCGGGTGGATCAATCAGGGGCCCTCAGCAGTGCCAAGGGAGCTCTACCGCCCAGGAAAACGCCCCAAGGTCCCTTTGAATTGGCCACCAATGCCCCCCTTTCCCAGCCTGCCTTGCTCTGGGATTTCCCGCCTTTTCACATTCCACAGGTCCCTGGGCCTCGACTGTCCCCCGCTGGCTCCTCCGAGGCATTCCGGGACACCAGACGCTCTCTCCAGCGCCTCCACCTTAGATCCCTCGCTGTCCTCGCCTCCGTTTCCCCCATGCCCCCTCCCCAACTCCTCCGTGGGCTCTTGGCGGTCCTTTCACTACAGCAGTCACAGAGTGCCAACACCGAGGGCTTTGAGTTGCCTGGAGCCCAAGGCTCCGGCCAGAGACCTGAGGGGCCAGCGTCTGGACTGGCAGCTAATGCCATTTGGGCTTTTCTCACATGGAGCCTGAGGCCCGCACCTCCGCGGGCAAACCACCAGCGCGAGTGCCCTGGAGATACCCACCCAAGGGGACAGTGTACCACCTACTGTGGGGAAGGAGGTTCCTGTTTTCCCTGCACTGGTTCGACTTTCACGCCCGAGGATCGACTCACACCATGATGGCAAGTGGAATAGCCCTGTGGGAAAGCCTCATGGGAAAGACTCCAGGGAAAGCCACAGATTCCTTGATCCACGAGAAGGGAAGCGTGACACTGCTGCTACCACTCGGGAGGAAAGCGCACGTGCATGACCCCACTCGAGCCGAGGACTGATGCCACTTGGGAGACTCCAGAAGTACGCCAAGATCCATGTCAGCACTGAAGAGGAATCCTCAGCTTCCGGTCCCGAATTCACACAAGGTCTTAGGCCCCGGCATCGATGGGAGAGGAATCCTGAGAGGCCCCCTAGCACCTCGCATGGGGACCTGGCCTTTCCTGAGGTCACCAGAGTGGGTCCCTGAGGTCTCCGTCGTAAGTCGAGAGCACCTGTGGCAACTCGGAGAAAATCCAGGAGGTTCTCCCCTCCAGGCGAGATGAGGCCCATTTCCGCTGAGGCGTCTCGAGGCTAATCACACCTAACCTCTGGAACTTCCAAAGGGTCCTTCACAACCTTGCTGCAACTCAAGAAGTTCCCTGATATACCCGTCTCCACTCGAGAGGAAGCACGAGAGTCCTGCCCACATCCAGAGGAGCTCGGTTTCCGCCTCCTAGCTCGAAGAGGAGGGATCCTTTCCCTGCGTGGTCGGGAAAGAATTCCCGGCGTTCCCGTCGCATCTCAAGAGGAGGCGCTCTCCACAGGAAAGGCGAGAGGAACTCCAGGGTCGTGCCACCATTCCCTGAGTCCCCCAGATGTCTCAGTCCATTCCAGGGAAACCTGTTTTCCCTGCACTGCCTCGACTTTTAAGCCGAGGATCGTCTCACACAACGGTGGCACGTGGAACAGCCCTTTGGGAAAGCCTCGTGGGAAAGCTTTGAGCGAAAGCCACAGATCCCTTGATCCACGCGAAGAGAAGCGTGGACACTGCTGCTACATATCGGGAGGAAAGCGCACGTGCATGCCCCCACTCGAGACGAGGACTGACTCCCCTGGGGAGACTCCAGAAGTACAGCCAAGATCCATGTCAGCACTGGAGAGGAATGCTCAGGTTCCGGCACCGACTCCACACAAGATCTTAGGACCCGGCATCGACAGGAGAGGAATCCCGAGAGGCCCCCGAGCAACTTGCATGCTGACTGGCCTTTCCTGAAGCCACCAGAGCGGGTCCCTGAGGTCCCCATCGTATGTCGAGAGCACCTGCCGCAACTCGAGAAAATCCAGGAGGTTGTCCCCTCCAGGTGAGATGAGGCCCATTTTCCGCTGAGGCGTCTCGAGGCTAATCACATCTAACAATTGGAACTTCCAAAGGGTCCTTCACACCCTTGCTGCAACTCAAGAAGTTCCCCGACATACCCGTCTCCACTCGATTGGAAACACGAGAGTCCCGCCCATATCCAGAGGAGTCCCGTTTCCGGCCCCCATGCTCGGGAGGAGGGATCCTTTTCCCTGCGTGGTCGGGAAAGAATTCCCGACGTTCCCGTCGCATCTCAAGAGGAGGCGCTCTCCACAGGAAAGGCGAGGAGGAACTCCAGGGTCGTGCCACCATTCCAGAGTCCCCCAGATGTCTCAGTCCATTCCAGGGAAACGTGTTTTCCCTGCACAGCCTCGACTTTCAAGCCGAGGATCGACTAACACCACGGTGGCATGTAGGACAGCCCTTTGGGAAAGCCTCGTGGGAACGCCTCGTGTGAAAGCCTCGTGGGAAAGCCTCGAGGGAAAGCCACAGATCCCTTGATCCACGCGAAGGGAAGCGTAACACCGCTGCTACAGCTCGGGAGGAAAGCGCATGTGCATGCCCCCACTCAAGACGAGGACTGACTCCACTGGAGAGACTCCAGAAGTACCCCAAAATCCATGTCAGCACTGGAGAGGAATGCTCAAGTTCCGGCACCGACTCCACACAAGGTCTTAGGCCCCAGCATCGACGGGAGAGGAATCCCGAGAGGCCCCCGAGCAACTCGCATGGGGACTGGCCTTTCCTGAGGCCACCAGAGCGGGTCCCTGAGGTCCCCATCGTAAGTCGAGAGCACCTGCCATAAATCGAGAAAATCCAGGAGTTCTCCCCTCCAGCCGAGATGAGGCCCATTTCCGCTGAGGGTGTCTCGAGGCTAAACACATCTAACACCTGGAACTTCCAAAGGGTCCTTCACACCCTTGCCTGCAAATCAAGAAGTTCCCCGACATACTCGTCTCCACTCGAGAGGAAGCCACGAGAGTCCCGCCCACATCCAGAGGAACCCCGTTTCCCCCTCCTAGCTCGAGAGGACGGGTTCCTTTTCCCTGCGTGGTCGGGAAAGAATTCCAGGCGTTTCCGTCGCATCTCAAAAGGAGGTGCTCTCCACAGGAAAGGCAGAGGACTCCAGGGTCGTGCCACCATTCCGAGTCCCCCAGATGTCTCAGTCCATTCCAGGGAAACCTGTTTTCCCTGCACTGCCTCGACTTTCAAGCCGAGGATCGACTCACACCACGGTGGCACGTGGGACAGCCCTGTGGAAAAGCCTAGTGGGGAAAGCCTCGAGGGAAAGCCACAGATCCCTTGATCCACGCGAAGGGAAGCGCGTCACTGCTGCTACAGCTCGGGAGGAAAGCGCACGTGCATGCCCCCACTCGACACGAGGACTGACTCCCCTGGGGAGACTCCAGAAGTACCCAAGATCCATGTCAGCACTGGAGAGGAATCCTCAGGTTCCGGCACCCACTCCACAAAGATCTTAGGCCCCGGCATCGACGGGAGAGGAATCCCGAGAGGCCCGCCGAGCAACTCGGATGGGGACTGGCCTTTCCTGAGGCCAGCAGAGCGGGTCCCTGAGGTCCCCGTCGTAGGTCGAGAGCACCTGCCGAAACTCGACAAAATCCAGGAGGTTCTCCCCTCCAGGCGAGATGAGGCCCATTTCCGCTGAGGGCGTCTCGAGGCTAAACACATCTAACACCTGGAACTTCCAAAGGGTCCTTCACACCCTTTGCTGCAACTCAAGAAGTTCCCCGACATACCCGTCTCCACTCGAGAGGAAAGCACCAGAGTCCCGCCCACATCCAGAGGAGCCCCGATTCCGCCTCATAGCTGGAGAGGAGGGATCCTTTCCCTGCCGTGATCGGGAAAGAATTCCCGGCGTTCCCGTCGCCATTCTAAAGAGGAGGCACTCCCACAGGAAAGGCGAGAGGAACTCCAGGGTAGTGCGACCATTCCCAGTGTCCCGCAAATGTCTCAGTCCCATGCCAGGGTAAGCTGTTTTCCCTGCACTGCCTCGACTTTCAAACCGAGGATCGACTCACACCACGGTGGCACGTGGAACAGCCCTGTGGGTAAGCCTCTTGGGAAAGCCTCATGGGAAAGCCTCGAGGGAAAGTCGCTGATCCCATGATCCACGCGACGGGAAGCGTGACACTGCTGCTACAGCTCGGGAGGAAAGAGCAGGTGCATGCCCCCACTCGAGACGAGGACTGACTCCCCTGGGGAGACTCCAGAAGTACCCCAATATCGATATCAGCACTGGAGAGCAATCCTCAGGTTCCGGGCACCGACTCCCCACAGGGTCTTATGCCCCGGCATCGACCGGAGAGGAATCCCGAGAGGCCCTGAGCAACTTGCATGGGGACTGGCCCTTTCCTGAGGCCACCAGAGCGGGTCCCTGAGGTCCCCGTGGAAAGTCGAGAGCACCTGCCGCAACTCGAGAAAATCCAGGAGGTTCTCCTCTCCAGGCCAGATGAGGCCCATTTCCGCTGAGGCGTCTCCAGGCTAATCACAACTAACCTCTGGAACTTCCAAAGGGTCCTTCACACCCTTGCTGCAACTCAAGAAGTTCCCCGACATACCCGTCTCCCTCGAGAGGAAGCACGAGAGTCCCGCCCACATCCAGAGGAGCCCCATTGCCGCCTCCTAGCTCGAGAGGAGGGATCCTTTCCCTGCGTGCTCGGGAAAGAATTCCAGGCGATCCCGTCGCATCTCAAGAGGAGGCACTCTCCACTAGAAAGGTTAGAGGAACTCCAGGGTCGTGCCACCATTCCCTGAGTCGCCCAGATGTATCAGTCCATTCCATGGAAACCTGTTTTCCCTGCACAGCCTCGACTTTCAAGCCAAGGATCGACTAACACCACGGTGCCATGTAGGACAGCCCTGTGGGAAAGCCTCTTGGGAATGCCTCGTGTGAAAGCCTCGTGGGAAAGCCTCGAGGAAAGCCACAGATCCCTTGATCCACGCGAAGGGAAGCGTGACACTGCTGCTACAGCTCGGGAAAGCACACGTGCATGCCCCACTCGAGACGAGGACTGACTCCGCTGGGAGACTCCAGAAGTACCCCGAGATCCATGTCAGCACTGGAGAGGAATCCTGAGGTTCCGGCACCAGCCACCCGACTCACACACACAGAATCTTATAAAAAGGCCCC
>NW_017216815.1:0-12946 GCF_001704415.2 Capra hircus | reverse complement strand
GCTCCTCTGTGAATACTCTCGTGCTTCCTCTCGAGTGAAACGGGTATGTCGGGGAACTTCTTGAGTTGCAGCAAGGGTGTGAAGGACCTTTGGAAGTTCCAGAGGTTAGGTGTGATTAGCCTCGAGACGCCTCAGTGGAAATGGGCCTCATCTCGCCTGGAGGGGAGAACCTCCTGGATTTTCTCGAGTTGTGGCAGGTGCTCTCACATATGACGGGACCTCAGGAACCCGCTATGGAGGCCTCAGGAAAGGCCAGTCCCATGGGAGTAGCTCGGGTCTCTCGGGATTCCTCTCCCGTCGATGCCGGGCCTAAGACCTTGTGTGGAATCGCTGCGGAACCTGAGGATTCCTCTCCAGTGCTGACATGGATTTGGGGTACTTCTGGAGTCTCCACAGGGGAGTCAGTCCTCGTCTGGATGGGGGCATCACGTGCGATTTCCTGAGCTGTAGCAGCAGTGTCACGCTTCCCTTCGCCGTGGATCAAGGGATCTGTGGCTTTCCCCTCGAGGCTTTCCCACGAGGCTTTCCCACAGGGCTGTCCCAACGTGCACCGTGGTGTGAGTCGATCCTCGGCTTGAAAAGTCGAGGCAGATGCAGGGAAAACACGTTTCCCTGGAAGTGGATTGAGACATCTGGGGACTCTGGGAATGGTGGCACGACCCTGGAGTTCCTCTCGCCCTTTCCTGTGGAGAGCGCCCTCCTCTTGAGATGCGATCGGGAAGGCCGGGAATTCTTTCCCGACACGCAGGGAAAGGATACCCTCCTCTCGAGCTAGGAGGCGGAAACGGGGCTCCTCTGGATGTGGCGGGACTCTCGTGCTTCCTCTCGAGTGGAGACGGGTATGTCGGGGAACTTCTTGAGTTGCAGCAAGGGTGTGAAGGACCTTTGGAAGTTCCAGAGGTTAGGTGTGATTAGCCTCGAGACTCGCCTCAGCGGAAATGGGCTCATCTCGCCTGGAGGGGGAGAACCTCCTGGATTTTCTCGAGTTGCGGCAGGTGCTCTCGACTTCGACTGGGGACCTCAGGGACCCACTCTGGTGGCCTCAGGAAAGGCCAGTCCCCATGCGAGTTGCTCGGGGCCTCTCGGATTGCTCTCGCCGTCGATGCGGGCCTAAGACCTTGTGTGGAGTCGGTGCCTAGGAACCTGAGGATTTCCTCTCCAAATGCTGACATGGATCTTGGGGTACTTCTGGAGTCTCCCAGGGGAGTCAGTCCTCGTCTCGAAGTGGGGGCATGCACGTGCGCTTTCCTCTCGAGCTGTAGCAGCAGTGTCACGCTTCCCTTCGACGTGGATCAAGGGATTGTCTGTCGGCTTTCCCTCGAGGCTTTCCCACGAGGCTTTGCCCACGGAGGCTTTCCCACAGGGGCTGTCCCACGTGCCACCGTGGTGTGAGTCGTATCCTCGGATTGAAAGTCGAGGCAGTGCAGGGAAAACAGGTTTCCCTGGAATTGACTGAGACATCTGGGGGACTCTGGGAATGGTGGCACGACCTGGAGTTCCTCTCACCTTTACTGTTGGAGAGCGCCTCCTCTTGAGATGCGACGGGAACGCCGGGAATTCTTTCCCGGACACGCAGGGAAAGGATCCCTCCTCTCGAGCTAGGAGGCGGAAACGGGGCTTCATCTGGATGTGGGCGGGACTCTCCGTGCTTCCTCTCGAGTGGAGACGGGTATGTCGGGGAACTTCTTGAGTTGCAGCAAGGGTGTGAAGGACCCTTTGGAAGTTCCAGAGGTTAGGTGTGATTAGCCTCGAGACGTCTCAGCGGAAATGGGCCTCATCTCGCCTGGAGGGGAGAACCTCCTGGATTTTCTCGAGTTGCGGCAGGTGCTGCTCGACTTATGACGGGGACCTCAGGGACCCGCTCTGGTGGCCTCAGGAAAGGCCAGTCCCCATGCGAGTTGCTCGGGGCCTCTTGGGATTCCTCTCCCATCGATGCCGGGGCCTAAGACCTTGTGTGGAGTCGTGCCAGGAACCTGAGGATTCCTCTCCAGTGCTGACATGGATCTTGGGTACTTCTGGAGTCTCCCCAGGGAGTCAGTCCTCGTCTCGAGTGGGGCATGCACGTGCGCTTTCCTCCCGAGCTGTAGCAGCAGTGTCACGCTTCCCTTCGCGTGGATCAAGGGATCTGTGGCTTTCCCTCGAGGCTTTCCCACGAGGCTTTTCCACAGGGCTGTCCCACGTGCTACCGTGGTGTGAGTCGATCCTCGGCTTGAAAGTCGAGGCAGTGCAGGGAAAACAGTTTTCCCTGGAATGGACTGAGACACATGGGGGACTCTAGGGAATGGTGGCACGACCCTGGAGTTCCTCTCGTCTTTAGTGTGGAGAGCGCCTCCTCTTGAGATGCGACGGGAACGCCGGGAATTCTTGACCGAACACGCAGGGAAAGGATCCCTCCTCTCGAGCTAGGAGGCAGAAAAGGGGCTCCACTGGATGTGGGCGGGATTCTTGTGCTTCCTCTCAAGTGGAGACGGGTTATGTCGGGGAACTTCTTGAGTTGAAGCAAGGGTGTGAAGGACTCTTTGGAAGTTCGAGAGGTTAGGTGTGATTAGCCTCGATACGTCTCAGCGGAAATGGGCCTCATCTCACCTGGAGGGGAGAACCTCCTGGATTTTCTCGAGTTGCGGCAGGTGCTCTCGACTTACGACCTGGACCTCAAGGACCCGCTTTGTTGGCCTGAGGAAAGGCCAGTCCCCATGCGAGTTGCTAGAGGTCCTGTCGCTATTCCTCTCCCGTCGATGTCCAGGGCCTAAGACCTTGTGTGGAGTCGGGGCCGGAACCTGAGGATTCCTCTCCAGGGCTGACATGGCATCTTGGGGTATTTCTGGAGTCTCCCCAGGGGAGTCAGTTCTCGTCTCGAGTAGGGGCATGCACGTGCGCTTTCCTCCCGTGCTGTAGCAGCAGTGTCACGCTTCCCGTCGCGTGGATTAAGGGATCTGTGGCTTTCCCTCGAGGCTTTCCCACGAGGCTTTCCCACAGGGTTGTCACACGTGCCACCGGTGGTGTGAGTCGATCCTCGGCGTGAAAGTCGAAGCAGTGCAGGGAAAACAGGATCCTCTGGAATGGACTGAGACATCTGGGGGACTCTTGGAATGGTGGCACGACCCATGAGTTCCTCTCGCCTTTCCTGTGCAGCGCGCCTCCTCTTGAGATGCGTCGAAACGTCGGGAATTCTTTCCCGAGGAAGCAGGGAAGGATCCCTCATCTCGAGCTTGGAGGCGGAAACGGAGCTCCTCTGGCGGTGGCCGGACCCTCGGTGCTTCCTCTGGAGTGGAGACGAGTATGTCGGGGAACTTCTTGAGTTTTAGCAAGGGTGTTTAGGACACTTTGGAAGTTCCAGAGTTTAGTTGTGATTACTCTCGAGACGCCGCAGAGAAAATGGGCCTCATCTCGACTGGAGCAGAGAACCTCCTGGATTTTCTCGAGTTGCGGCAGGTACTCTCGACATACGACCGTGACCTCAGGGACAGTGTAGCAGATGTGTCACGCTTCCCGTCGCGGGGATCAAGGGATCTCTGGCTTTCCCTCGAGGCTTTCTCACAGGGCTGTCCCACATGCCACCATGGTGTGAGTGGATCCTCGGCGTGAAAGTCGAGGCAGTGCTGGGAAAACGGGTTCCTCTGAAATGGACTGAGACATCTGGGGGACTCTTGAAATGGTGGCACGACCCTGGAGTTCCTCTCGCCTTTCCTATTGAGAACCCTTGCTCTTGAGATGCCATGGGAACGCCGAAAATCTTTCCTGACTAAGCAGGATAGGATCCTTCATCTCGGAAACGGGGTTCCTCTGAATGTGGGCGTGACCCTCGTGCTTCCTCTCGTGTGGAGACGGGTATGTCGGGGAACTTCTTGAGTTGCAGCAAGGACCCTTTTGAATTTCCAGAGGTTAGGTGTGATGAGCCTCCAGACACCTCAGAGGAAATGGGCCTCATCCCGCCTGGAGGGGAGAACCTCCTGGATTTTACCCAGTTGCGGCAGGTTCTCTCGAGTTATGACGGGTCCTCAGGGACCCGCTCTGGTGGCCTCAGGAAAGGCCAGTCCCCATGCGAGTTACCAGGGGGCCTCTAGGGATTCCTCTCCCATCGATGCCGGTGCCTAAGACCTTGTGTGGAGTCGGGGCCAGACCCTGAGGATGCCTCTCCAGTGCTGACATGAATCTTTCCGTACTTCTGGAGTCTCACCAGGGGAGTCAGTCCTCATCTCGTGTGGGGGCATGCACCTGCCATTTCCTCACGACCTGCAGCAGCAGTGTCACGCTTGCCGACGTGTGGATCAAGGGATCTGTCGCTTTCCATTGAGGCTTTCCCACGAGGCTTTCCAACAGGGCTGTCCCACGTGCCACGGTGGTGTGAGTCGATCCTCGGCGTGAACGTCGAGGCAGTGCAGGGAAAACAGTTTCTTCTGGAATGGACTTAGACATCTGGGGGACTCTTGGAATGCTGGCAAGGCCCTGGAGTTCCTCTCGTCTTTCCTGTTGAGAGCGCCTCCTCTTGAGATGCGACGGGAAGGCCGGGAATTCTTTCCCGACGACGAAGGGAAAGGATCCCTCTTCTCGAGCTACGAGGCGGAAACGGGGCTCCGCTGGATATGGGCGGGAACCTCGTCCTTCCTCTCGAGTGGATATGGGTATGTCGGAGAACTTCTTGACTTGCAGCAAGGGTGTGAAGGACCCTTTGGAAGTTCCAGAGGTTAGGTGTGATTAGCCTCGAGACGCCTCAGCGGAAATGGGCCTCATCTCGCCTGGAGGGGAGAACCTCCTGGATTTTCTCGAGTTGCGGCAGGTGCTCTCGAGTTACGACGGAGACCTCAGGGACCCGCTCTGGTGACCTCAGGAAAGGCCAGTCCCCATGCGAGGTGCTAGGGGGCCTCTCAGGATTCCTCTCCCGTCGATGCCGGGGCCTAAGACCTTGTGTGGAGTCGGGACCGGAACCTGAGGATTCCTCTCCAGTGCTGACATGGATCTTGGCGTACTTCTGGAGTCTCCCAAGCTTGCGTCAGTCCTCGGCTCGAGTGGGGTCATGCACGTGCGCTTTCCTCCCGAGCGGTAGCAGCAGTGTCACGCTTCCCTTCTCGTGGATCAAGGAATCTGTGGCTTTCCCTGGAGTCTTTCCCATGAGGCTTTCCCACAGGGCTATTCCACTTGCCACCATGGTGTGAGTCGATCCTCGGCGTGAAAGTCGAACCAGTGCAGGGAAAACAGGAACCTCCTTCCCCACAGTAGGGGATACACTGTCCCCTTGGGCGGGTATCTCCAGGGCACTCGCGCTGGGGGGTTGCCCGCGGAGGTGCGGGCCTCAGGCTCCACGTGAGAAAAGCCCCAAATGGCATTAGCTGCCAGTCCAGACGCTGGCCCCTCAGGTCTCTGGCCGGAGCCTTGGGCTCCAGGCAACTCAAAGCCCTCGGCGGTGGCACTCTGGGACTGCTGTAGGGAAAGGATGCCAAGAGCCCACGGAGGAGTTGGGGAGGGGGCATGGGGGAAACGGAGGCGAGGACAGCGAGGGATCTAGGTGGAGGCGCTGGAGAGAGCGTCTGGTGTCCCGGAATGCCTCGGAGGAGCCAGCGGGGGACAGTCGAGGACCAGGGACCTGTGGAATGTGAAAAGGCGGGAAATCTCAGAGCAAGGCAGGCTGGGAAAGGGGCGTTGGTGGCCAATTCAAAGGGACCTAGGGGCGTTTCCTGGGCGGTGAGTTCCCTTGGCACTGCTGAGGGCCCCTGATTGATCCACTCGGGGTTGAACCCACCCCCCGCTGCGAGGGAGGGCCACAAACCAAAGCCCCCGAACTGCCCGCCCACCCCAACGGGGATCTTGGCGGTCCAGGGCACAGCCGTGCCCGGGAAAAGCCCACTCGCTCCACGGGACTCCGTCCAGGGTCTCTGCTTGGAAAGAGGCCAGGGGCGGCCCCCTCCATCTACCCACCCAAACCCTATTGACGTCAATGGTGGCGGAGACGCCTCCCGTTCTCCAGAGTCCTGAGCTGCTGGGTCCCCGCCCACTCGGCCAGCAGTCTGCAGCGTGCCCGTGTGCCTCTCCCACCATGGCTTCGTCCGGCTCCTCCAGCACCTCAAGCGGTACGTTTGCCCTCGGTCCCTGTGGTCGGATCACATCTCAGGGGATTTGCGGGTGGCCTGGGCAAGGGCTCTCGGCCAATGTGTTGACCCCCCTCCCACCCGAGAACGGCTGGGACCCATCGGCCAGGCCCGGGGTTCCGAGGCGTCAGGTGTGCCCAAATTCGGAGGGCGTGGCATCGTTCGTTCATCTTGCTCCTTTGGCACACACATGGCTTCTCCGTTCTCTTTTCTGGGAAGACAGTGTTGTTTCAGGGGGCGTGCTGCGGGGGGCGGGGGCCGGGGTTGGGGGGTGGTGGGAGCGGGTGCTTTGCTGGGATGAGGCCCTTTATCCTCACATCTTCATGTGGGAATGGGAGTCGGGGAGCTCTGTGGCCTTGCTGCCTTCAGTGGCTTCCTCTGCACAGGGGCCTAGTGGCTTCTGCCTTTTGTCAGGCGTTACGGGGTTTGGGCGTCGCTTTGGTGGCCTTGGCCTTTGCCTTGGCCTGGGCCTTGGCCTTGCCCTTGGCGTTGCCGTTGCCCTTGCCTTGGTCTTGGGCTTGGCCTTGCCCTGCCTTGAACTTGAACTTGACCTTGACCTTGACCTTGACTTGACTTGAACTTGACTTGAACTTGACCTTGACCTTGAACTTGGCTTGACCTTGAACTTGAACTTGAACTTGACCTTGAACTTGAACTTGAACTTGAACTTGAACTTGAACTTGAACTTGAACTTGAACTTGAACTTGAACTTGAACTTGAACTTGAACTTGACCTTGAACTTGACTTTGACCTTGAACTTGACTTGAACTTGACCTTGAACTTGAACTTGAACTTGAACTTGAACTTGAACTTGACCTTGAACTTGAACTTGAACCTTGAACTTGAACTTGAACTTGAACTTGACTTGAACCTTGAACTTGAACTTGAACTTGAACTTGAACTTGAACTTGAACTTGACCTTGACCTTGAACTTGAACTTGACTTGACTACTTGAACTTGAACTTGACCTTGACCTTGACCTTGAACTTGACCCTGAACTTGACCTTGACCTTGAACTTGAAGTTGACCTTGAACTTGAACTTAAACTTCACCTTGATCTTGAGCTTGAACTTGAACTTGAACTTGACCTTGACACTTGAACTTGACCTTGAACTTGAACTTGACCTTGACCTTGACCAACAACGGGAGACCTCGAGATTTGCTCAGAGCACCGGAGGTCCAGAAGCAGGGCCCTGTATCTCCCCTTCCCTTTGTGATCATTGCAAAGACATTCCTAGCTGATAGCGGGAGTGCCCCTGAAGAAGCAAGCAGTGGGAGTGTGTTTGACACGACTGTGTGCCTTCCTGGCCTCAGCTCCACAAGGGGCCTTTCCTCTCGAAGTAGGCCCCATGTCCCCTTGGGGAGGGTGTCATGCCTCTTTTCTCCTCACTGCCAAAGGGTGGAGCCAAGCTCGCTCTGTCAGAGGTACAAAAACAGCAATTGAATGGATTTTCAAGCTCTTGCTAGGCTGCACCCTTTCAGGGCCCACTTTACTGAAACAGGTGCTCTGTGGCCCCTGGTTGGGTATGCAGGTTCACAAACAGGGTGAGATCCTGTCCAAGCCAAGAATTTTCCTGAAAGACCTAGGCTCACTAGAGCTCTCCTCCAGAGCAAAGGGGATAGAGGAGATGTATGGAGGAGTCTTTGCCTTTCCCTGTGAGTGTGGGGCTACTCCCTACGGCCCCAAGCTCAGGGATAACTGCCTCTAAGAAAGGAATGGCAAGAAGCGCTATTCTTGGAGGTTGGGACAGGGAGTTCGCAGCATGTGGGGAAAGAAAGACTTCTTCGGGGAAGAAGAGGCAACCACCGGGGGTGTGTTTGCAAGCCTCTATTTGGAAGGAACAGGTTTGCTTATACAACTCAAGACCTCCAGATCTGCTCAGAGGACTGAAGTTCCAGAGACAGGGCCATGTATCTCCCCTTCCCTTTGAGATCCTTGCAAAGACATTCCTAGCAGATCGTGGGAGTGCCCATGAAGAAGCAAGCAGCGGGAGTGTGCTTGACATCACTGGCTGCCTACCTGGGCTCAGCTCCTCAAGGGGCCTTTCTCTCCTGGTAGGCCCTATGTCCCCTTTGGGAGAGGGTGGTGCCCTCTTCCCTCCACACTGCCAAAGGGTGGAGGTGGAGCAAACTCGTTCTCTCCGAGGTAAAAAAAAAAAGACAAATTGGATGGATTTTTAAGCTCTTGCTATGCTGCACCCCTCCAGGACCCACTCGAGCAAAACAGGTGCCTGTGGCCCCTAGGTCGGGTATGCAGGTTCACACACTGGGTGGGATCCCGTCAAAGCCAAGAATTTTCCTGACAGACCTAGGCTCACTAGAGCTCTCCTCCAGAGGAAAGGGGACAGAAAAGACGTGTGTGTGGAGGTGGCTCTGCCTTTCCAGGTCCCAATCTCAGGGATAACTGCCCCTAAGAAAGGAACTGCTGCTGCTGCTGCTGCTAAGTTGCTTCAGTCGTGTTCGACTCTGTGCGACGCCATAGACGGTAGCCCACTAGGCTCCCCCGTCCCTGGGATTCTCCAGGCAAGAACAGTAAGTGGGTTGCCATTGCCTTCTCCAATGCATGAAAGTGAAAATGAAAGTGCAGTCGCTCAGTCGTGTCCGACCCTCAGCGACCCCACGGACTGCAGCCTACCAGGCTTCTCCGTCCATAGGATTTTCTGAAAGGAACTGCAAGAAGCGCTTTTCCAGGAGGCTGGGAAAGGGAGTTCGCAGGATGTGGGGAAAGAGAGCCTCCTTCGGGGAAGAATAGGCGGCCACTTGTTTTGTGTTGCAAACCTCTATTTGGAAGGAACAGGTTAGCTTATACAAAGGGAGACCTCCAGATCTGCTCAGAGGACCAAAGTTGCAGAGGCAGGTCGGTGTATTTTCCCTTCACTTTGCGATCCTTGCAAAGACATTCCTTGCTGATAGATGATTCAGCAAGGGCCTTTGAGACTGTTGTTTTCTTTCCTAGGTTCAAAGATTCCTTCAGTTCCTAATATAGATATCCTAGAAATTATCTGACATCCGTGAAAATCTGATATGTCCTGGTCAAATGCTGTCAGTTATAATTCCAGTTATCATATTAAAGCATTTCAAGTCGCAGCAGTGACCAGATTACATTGTCAATTTCTATTTAATCAGGTTTTAACCATGTCCTCTATGGTTTCACACTGATGCCTTTGCAGAAATACTGCTACTTCAAGATATATGGAATATACTTTTTTTAAGCTTACCGATAATTTGTTTGTTTGTTTGTTTGTCTTCTGGTAAGCTGGTACCAGATGGAATTTAGTCTCCTCTCTAGGTTAAGAGAACAAAGTTTTCTTAGAATGCAATTTTTGATAACAGACTATGGATTTCTTTACCTTTCATTGATTTATAATTGTTTTCATCATCTGTTTTTTTACTTCGGTAAAGTAAATAAGCCTTATTTAAGATTTTGGTACATGTAGGATGGACTAAGCTTTCCCCACTCTTGCAAGTTCCCTTAACCCTTCAGATTCTTCTCGTGGGACCAAGATCTCACTTTCCTCCAGAGGGACAATCCAAGCTTTTTATTAGTTGATCTGCCCCTGACATCAGAGTCCATTTGAGCACGAGTTGGCCTATAATTTAGGCATGAAACTATGACTACATAAAGAAAAGGTGACTTTATGATTCAGGGATGGCCATGATATGCCTTGCACTTCAGAGAAAATGGGTTAAAATGATTTTTTTTTCTTCAAAACTGCACAGCCAGTTCTTTCAGCATATGCAATTGAAAACATCTAGTCATTAGGTCAGTTTTCATTCCAATCCCAAAGAAAGGCAATGACAAAGAATATTCAAGCTGCTGCACAATTGCACTCATCTCACACACTAGTAAAGTAATGCTCAAAATTCTCCAAGTTCACATGAACTGTGAACTTCCAAATGTTCAAGAGGGATTTAAAACATGCAGAGAAACCAGAGATCAAACTGCCAACATCCACTGGATCATTGAAAAAGCAAGAGAGTTCCAGAAAAAAAGACATCTATTTCTGCTTTATTGACTATGCCAAAGCCTTTGACTGTGTGGATCACAATAAACTGGGAAAAATTCTGAAAGAGATGGGAATACCAGACCACCTGACCTGTCTCTTGAGAAACCTGTATGCAGGTCAGGAAGAAACAGTTCGAACTGGACATGGAACAACAGACTGGTTCTAAATAGGAAAAGGAATATGTCAAGGCAGTGTATTGTCACCCTGCTTATTTAACTTATATGCAGAGTACATCATGAGAAACACTGGGCTGGAGGAAGCACACGCTGGAATCCAGATTGCTGGGAGAAATATCAAGAATCTCAGATATGCAGATGACACCACCCTTATGGCAGAAAGTGAAGAAGAACTAAAGAGTCTCCTGATGAAAGTGAAAGAGGAGAGTGAAAAAGTTAGCTTAAAGCTCAGCATTCAGAAAACTAAAATCATTGCATCCAGTCTCATCACTTCATGGCAAATAGATGGGAAAACATTGGAAACAGCAGCAGACTATTTTGGGGGGCTTGGAAATCACTGCAGGTGATGTCTGCCTCCATGAACTTAAAACGTATTTATGACTTGGAAGAAAAGTGATGACCAAACTAGACAGCATATTAAAAAGCCGAGACGTTGCTTTGCCAACAAAGATCCATCCAGTCAAGGCTATGGTTTTTCCATATGTCATGGATGGATATGAAAGATGTACTATAAAGAAAGTGACAGCTGAAAATTGGATGCTTTTGAACTGTGGTGTTGGAGAAGATGCTTGTAGGTCGCTTAGACTACAAGGAGACGCAACCACTCCATCCTAAAGGAAATCAGGTCTGAATATACATTGGAAGGACTAATACTGAACCTGAAACTCCAATACTTTGGCCACTTGATGTGAAGAGCTGACTCACTTGGAAGTTGCTTTGATTTGCCTGTGAGTGTGGGAGCCCTCCCTGGGCAAAGGGCCTCAGGGGTCATTGCCACTGAATCACGACCTCCAAGCAAGCGCATTCCAGCTGTGTGACATTCAGGAAGCAGGAGACTGGGAAAACTATCTTCCTTAGAGGAAGGAAAGTCATCCACAGAGAGTGTGTTTTCAGGCCTCTCTTTGCAGCAAGTGTTTTGCTTCTCAGACATCAGAGCTGCAGGCTTGCTCTGAGGGCCTCAATTGCAGAGTCAGGGCTGTGTGTCTCACTGCACTTTCCAAGCATTGCAGACACATTCCTAGGTTGGAGCAGTGCTTCCCATGAGAAAGAAGCCTCGGGAGTGTGTCTGAGCGGGCTGAGTGCCATGCTAGGGTCACCTAGTCGAGGGCACCTTGCACATCCAATGGGCCCCAGGCGAGTAGCTATGGACCGGCCCTTCGGTTGAGACATCCCAAAGCAGGGAACAAAGCTAGCTCTGTCAGAAGGAGGAAAACAGCAATGGGATGGATTTTCAAGCAGTTGCTAAGTCACACCACGTTAGGGCTCCCCGGGAAAGAAATGCGAATTTTGGCCTCTAGGCCCAGTATCCAGATGTGTGCACAGGATATTTTCCCCACAGGATTCAAGAATGTTCCAGACAGACCTAAGCTCACTAGCTCTCTCCTGCAGAGGAAATGAAATATTGTTGCTGAACCACGAAAAGATGCTGGGATTCTTGGCTTATGGAGGAGAAGAATTCAATCCAGGGCCCAAGACGAGGCTTGATTGCTCAGAGCTTTTGTGCAATAGAGTTTTATTAAAGGAGAAAGGAGATAGAGAAAGCTTCTGACAGAGACATCACAAGGGGCAGAAAGCGTACCCCCTTGCTAGTGTTAGTAATGGAGTTATATACTCTCCAATAAGTTATGACAACGAACAAAAGAATGTCTGGAGGTTGTAAAGACTCACTAGACCTACTCCCATAATTGACATTTTAAGATAACAGGATTAGCCAGAAGGTTTTTTCCAGAGACCGTCCTCAAGAAGGATGCATGATTGTTATATAATCCTAAGGAATGTAGAGGGAAAAACAGTTTGTCCTTCCTTCCTCCTTGAGAATTCTAGACCCCTCTCTCCTTGGGGACCCTTGAACTTCTTATAAACCTGCCTTGGCAATGACTCTCTCAGAAACATGATTGAACAGCCGTTTGGAGCTTCCTTTGACTTTCCCTGGGAGGGAGGGAGCCCTCCCTGAGCACAGGGCCTCAGGGGCCATGGCCAATGAAAAATAATCTCCCAGCAAGTGCTTTTCAGCCCTGTGTGACTCTCAGCCCACAGGAGGCTGAGAAAACTCTCTTCCTTGGAGGAAGGAAAGGCAGCCCAAGAGTGTGTTTTCAGGCCTGTATCTTGCAGCAAGTGTTTGGCTTGTTAGACAGAAGACCTGCAGGCCTGTTCCAACAGACTCAATGCCAGAATCAGGGCCTTGTGTCTCCCTGCAGTTTCCTGGCCTTGCAAACACATTCCTAGGTGAGAGCAGTCCTGCCCATGGGGAAGCAGGCTGCGGGAGTGTGTCTGAGGGGGCCAGGTGTCATGCTGGGGTCACCTGGTCGAGGGCACCTTGCACCTCCAATGGACCCCAGGCAAGGAGTTGCAGGCCCACCACCTTGCTTCTGAAATCCCCAAATGGGGAGCAAAGCTCGCTCTGTCAGAGGGAAGAAAACAGCAACAGGATGGATTTTCAAGCAGTTGCTAGGCTGTACTGCGTTAGGGCTCCAAGGAAGGAAAATGCGAATTTTAGCCCCTACGACTGGTATCCAGGTGGGCTCCCAGGATGATTTCCCGCAGGATCCAAGAACGTTCCAGACAGACCTGGGCTCACTAGCTCCCTCCTCCTGCAGAGGAAACATGAGAGAACAGCTGTTTGGAGGTTGCTTTGACTTCCCTGGCTGCGAGCGGTAGGCCTGCACTCCCTGGTGTGCAG